>NC_092861.1:56303358-56455408 GCF_032062135.1 Pyxicephalus adspersus
TTGGGCTCAGTGAAAAATGGGGTTGTGTTATAGTTTGATTGGTTGGAAAAGGTTTTATAATAATAAAGACTGTAATGCATATATAAAGAGTATACTAATGTTATATGTCCTTATATATGTTAAGTTATGTTAATGGAGATAATATTTATATGTTATTTAAATATTGTTGTAATTAATGGTTATTTATTGTTATTTAGGTTGTTTTGTTAATAAACGGCTGCTTGCCAGCCAATTTAAACCCAAGGAAGGTTTTTGGGAGAAGAGTATAGGCTGGTAGGCAATAGTGGGGGAAAATGCGAGAAAAGTTAAATAGTAAGTGGGGTGCGGGAAATGTTTGTGGTGTTGGGAAAAACCTTGCTGGGGTTTTTTCTTTTAGGGGGTGGGGACGGGAGATCCAAACTACCCTTTTTATTATTTAAAGTCTGTGGCTTTTATTATAGTAATACCTGGTGGTCCTGCCATAGGAACCTTGTTTGGGTACTTCCTGTTACAGACTGACAATGCTCTGTCCCAGTTCCCAACTGTATGCCTGTCTTGTTCCAGAAGCCATTCGAACTCACATTACCCTGGACAACAGATTTGACACCCAGATTATTTTTCCTCCACCCTACAAACCACTGTGCCCTTTGGTTATTGTGTAGCTGTGTTGTAGTACATAGGGAATAAGCATAGTCACAGTGTCTGGGTGTAAGGGCTATTAGGATAAAATCCTAGGTAAGGTGCCAGACTCTTCTCCAGGCATGGAACCTGGCTGGGTAAAAAAAAAAAAAGAGGCTGAGCGAGTATGTGGCCTCTCCTACTTTCTATAGTGGCCCACTAGTTACCTAGTTAGAAAGAAAAAGGTGAGCCAGCGTGTGTGTGCCCACCCCAACAATACTAGATACAATACCCATTTAGCGCTGCCAGGCCCATTTCGTGACAAAGGCCTCATCCCCAACTGTCCAATTTGGTCCCTCAAATGGTTGTTGAAGGTATTCTAGGTAGGGGGGGTATCACTTTAATATATCCATTCCCAGAAAGGGTAACTAGCAGACCTACAAATATTAATACATTGTGAATAATAATTTTACACATTAACACATTAGAATGCAGTGAATTTTTGCGGAATTGATCACAAGGTGAAAACATTTGAATACTTTGGATTGTGGAAATTGCATTTAATGAATAAGGCGAAAAATAGACAAAGGTAAAAAAAAGAGTCTTTGTCAACATTGAAAATTCAAAAATCTTTAAGATATTTTGTTTTTGGTGATGGCAATAAAGTTGTAATGGTATTTTTTTTTCTTTTGTTCTTTTTTTTTTATAAAAAAAAATTAAGCTCCTATTAAAGCGGAACTTAACTAAAAAAAAAAAATTACACTTACCTTTAATCCTGCCGATCCCTAAATGGCTCTGCTCCTTCCCCCGATCTGGTCCCACGTCATCCTGGAATTCCTCTTTGTCCCAGAACAGAGGAAGCGCTGAGTGCCTCCATCTTCTGTCTCCTTGTCTTACTTTTTCTTTGCTCTTCTTTCTCTGTCACCTGATTTTGCACTGTGCAGGTCCGATCATCCGATCTCACTGCACATGCGTTAGGTCAGCATCTCTTTCTTCTTGGTAGAGAGATCAGGGCATGCGCAGGAGGAGCAGCCAGAGCCTCTCAGGATGCGCAAGACTTAAAGGGCAGTGCTGCACAATTATTGTTTTTTGAAAAGGGTGTTGCAATTAGAAAAAACAACAACAACATTTTTACTTTATATAGAAGGGTTGTCTATCCTTCTATGTAAAAAAAAAATGTTGAGTTTAGGTATGCTTTAAATTTGAACCGGTCCCTAAATGACAGGTCCTACATGCTGCCAATTGGTTCATGACCAAACCTGGTCCATGTGTTACCTATAATTCCCAGCTCTACCACTCCTGCACAGGGGATCTGTCATGTATCAATGAAAGTGAGGTGTTAACATAGTCAATCATTGGGGCCTGGTGATTGACACATGCATTAAAACATGTCATGACACACAAAAACACATAGTGATGGTAATGCATGTTATGATGTATGCAGACACTGATTATAAAATGCATTAAAACACACATTGGAAACGTACAATAATGCACATTAATGCATGTTGATGTGTTTTAATGCATTTTTACTGATTTTAATGGAAACCACATCAATGGGAAATTTTCATAGGTGTGAGCCCATTTAGACAGGGTTCAGTGCGACTGTCCATATAACAATTTTTTGCCGACTTAACATGTAGAATCAATTCCATGGAAATACCCCACTTATTCCAAATCATAATGCACATCAATTTCGTAATGCACTTTTGTGATGCGCCAAGATATCATAATAGGAGATCCAAAACAAAACTTTTCTGATGGTGTTTTTTTTACTTTTTGTTTTTATGCATTATTAATATTAACTTTTTATATAGCAGGAACATTTTATGCAGGGCTTAAAAACATCCATATTCCCAATAGCAGTGCAAGATACCCCCATGCTGTTTTTAATGAAAATTTTTCTATTAAAATACATTTCTGCCATTAATGTTTTCCATCCTTTCTATAGAAACTTTTATAGAAATATTTATTTTTTAGTATGTTAGTTTGGCTGGGCTTTATTCTAAATCTGCAAATGTTTCTGTCTTCCATTAACTGTTTTGTTGTTTTTGATGGTATTACATAGCTCTTGTTCATTGTTTGGCTATAAATCAGATCATGATATATCATAGCTTCTCATTATATTACAATTACACTGACGCAATATATAAACTTGTCCACTGCGTGGTAAAATATATCATTTTGTTCCATTAACATAAGGGGTGACTTTTAGCATAAACCCAGCTACCAAATGTAAACAATGCATAGCACCAGGCAGGAAAGGGTTAATCGCTGGGGCTCATTTACTGATGCAGTAAACAGTGACCACTAATGGAGAATTCTCTCTGAAATGGAACAAATGTGCTGCTTTAAGAAAACTGCCTACAGATTCCAGGCATCCAGCGGATGTGACCAGTTGCTCAGAGCAATTTTCTATCCAATCAGCCACAATATAATCAGTTGGTGTGGATTGCAGCTCTTTGCTTCACTTTTTTTCAGTCATTTATTTATTTTACCTGAATTTTTATTTATATGAATTACACTTTTCACATGCTTAGACACTTTTTAGTAATGTTTCACTTAGAAATGAATGTTTGTTCATCACTATTATTGATACAAAGATTGTAAAAAGCAAAATGGTGAGTAATGATGACAGCAAACATACAAGTCAAAAAAAGTATTTTTTGTTTTCATTTCTTTGCTTGGCAGGGTTTCAGAGTGTGCTGGAGGAAAGTTTGCTGTGCTCCTACTGGAGGGCTGAATCACTTAGTGCTGCTGTTCTGGACTCCTCCTAATACAGTGTGTGTTGCTTTAAGATCATCAGGCTGCTCATTGCAGAGTGTGAGTCAGGCTGAGCTGCACATGCTGCTTACAGGACAAGCACAAACCCCCATTTAAGGGGATCCAGACGTTCTAGGAGTTTGATCAAAGCTAACATGTTGTTCAAGGAGCTGTATACCCCATTGCTGCTGCTTTTCCTGCACCCCACAGTCCAGGCTCTGGAGCCATATGATCTGCTCTATGAGAATGGGATAGAAGCCTATTACAGGAATGATTACCAAATGGTCATTCATTATATAGAAAGGGCTCTAAGCAGCTTCTCCCAACTCAGGAACACCAAGATAAGCTGCAGATTGGGCTGTAACAAGAAGTATCCTTTAGAGCTGGAACCCAGGGACTGGGATTTAAACTTTGCCAGTGTAATGTTGTCTAGATCAGCCTGTGTTAAGCAATGTGAGGAGAGAAGGCTGGGAGCCCTGTCCATGCACAGAGTCACTGAGGACATCAAGAGTGAGTTCCATCGAAGAATTCCCTACAACTTCCTGCAGAGGGCGTACTACAAGGTAAGACTGCATTACTTCTGCTGCAACTTTCCCATTATTGTATATAACTGTATTACAAGCATCATTTTGTCACATGTCAATAATTTATAATTCCGGTACATTTTTATAAAAGTATTTATTTTTTTATTGGATTGCTAAATTCGGATACACAAAAAGTTTTTTTTTAGTGTGCTTGGACCAGAGACATTTCTGTGTAAACTGAACTTCTAATGGACTGAAATTCAGATACACAAAAAAAGTTTAGTTTTATTGTGGGGCAATACACAATATATTTCATTGTGGTTGTGTGTTTTTATTTACTCATTAGCTTAGTTATTTCATTAAATGACACATCAGGATCTATTAGTGCAAAGCGCAGGAGTGGAGCCCCCCTTATGCAAGTGCGTTGAGGGGAAGAAAAAAGTTGTGAAAAAAGTTTATAAAAGTGTTATATTGCTTCTGTTTATATGTTTTGTGTTTCCAGCCCCCCACCTACTGAATGATGTAAGCTACATTTACTATTAAGGGCTCATTTACACAAAGTTATCTAATGTGTTTTTTTAAAACGCAGACATTTTTGGAATTTGTTGCTCTAAGGCAGCCCACTTATTTGAATGGACTTCTCAATGCACCAGAACATACATAAAATCATGCAAAGAAACAAATGGTAGTGTATGATCGCATTAGGAATGAATGGCAACACATGTGTTGTGAATTGCCTGATGTTGAGGTACGACATACATTATCACATGCTAATGGATACAAATTCTTCTACTTATGTTACTATTTGTATTATAAATGTTTTGTTCTGGAAAATCTTCTCACTGTCTGGAAGAAACACTCCAATATTTGGATGATTAATTAAAATGTGGTTATGATCTTGGCTTATATATTATTCATATAAAATAATTGCATATTTTACAGAATAATGTAGCTGCCTTTTTTGTAATATTTTGAGAGTTGGTGATGCTGCTTCCCTCCAATGCAATAATAACCTCAACAAAGAGCTGCATGAACTGTCAACATCCAACAAATCATTATTGGTACCACCCAATGGAGAATTCAGTTTCTGTAAAAAGATAATGACACTGATGACAAGATCTTTACACTTCTTCAGGTTTTGTGCTTTCTGCACTGTCAGTGTTAACTTCCATAATAGTTAGCAAGTTTCCATCTTTCCACTGAATTCTGTTTTTCTTACTTTTCATATGGAGAAATCATTGTGTTAACAGACACTTCCCATGTTGTGATATAAGGAGTAAAAGTCATAGGGAGCAGAAACAGATTGCGTGAGTACAGTGGGTAGTATTTAAATCCAAATATTTTAAAAGAAGATGTTAAATGAGTTTATTTCTGGTTGGACTAGAGACATTATTTTTGTAGACTGAATGGCCTGAAATAATCCTACAGGTGTTGCTCTTTGCCTGCTCATACCATACGATATGTGAGGGACAGGGAGACAGAAAGCTGGTGACATGTTAAAGTGTGCAGATAACATACATATATTTGTATCTGGCACTCTATACTCAGACCATGTATCAAAGTGTGCAGATAACAGGTTGTCCTGCCGTTCAATGTCTATCTTCTATTCCCAGGCTGTCAGTGTCACCTCTGACAAGTAGAAAGTCTGGCCCCCATTTATGAAAGCTCCCCAAGGCTGGAGAGAATACACTTGCATCAGTAAAGCTGGGTGATCCAGCAAACCCTGGAATAGATCTGGTCCAGGATTCAAAACATTTGCTAGCATGTTTTCTAGATCACCCAGCTCACTTCTGAAAGTGTATTCTCTCCAGCCTTGGAGAGCTTTCTTATGTCAGCCTTTCGCAACCATTTTAACACACAATATATTGGTGTAGAGTGGTAAAAATGTCACCCTTACAGATGGTCAGAAAGATCACTGGCGTCAGTTAAACTGACCAGGGAGGCACAGATTGCCCATTGCTCAAGGGATCTTAGGGTTCCCTGGTTGAGAAACACTGTATGTGTAGCTCTGGGACAATGGTTGATCATCTGCTAGCAATACACAGCTTACAGTGAAGTATGTATTATAGCCCAACTTTAATGGAAAAAAGCAGCAGTTGCTAATGGGTGGTCCGCGAGAAAATTTTGGTGGTCTGCAGCTCTGGTCCCCAGCGAGGTCAGGAGAAGGACCCTGGGGGGCCCACCAGAAAGAGTCTATCATATGGATGGCAGGCTCAGGGCACTGGGTGGGTTGTGTCTTCGGACACATGGCATCTGGCATCATGATGTCACTCTGGGGGAAGTTTCCCCACACATGTGTGGTGCATAGCCCGTGAAATTAGTGGTCTGTTACGTCGAAAAGTATAAAACTAATAATGGCACTAAATTCTGTTTTCATCCCGAATTCTGTTTCTGCAAGAAAAGTTTTAATTTTGTTACTACCGGGCTTTTATAAGATTTAATCGATGGGTATTCAACATTTCAGAACTCATGAAAATAATAAAGTGTATACTAACATTTGGGACGTTACATTTTCATTTTTAAAATCTTTTTTTATCTTCTAATAATTGTGTAGTGCAAGGACCTGCTCTATAAATGCAGGCAACTGCCTTCGAAATATTACTCGACACCCTAACGGTTGAAATGGGCTACTGGTAAGTGGTAACCACACCGCAAATCAACCACCCAAGTGAACAAGCCCTAAATGTAGTCATAAAAATCCAACAGTTTCTTTTATTTATTTTAAACATTGCTCTATAAACAATATTCAGTTATTTCTTGGATGGTATTATATAAAACCATGTGATTTAGATTGTCCTCCTGTGTCCTTTGGGGTTGCTTTGTGTTCTGTTTTACAAATTATGTGCCTACCAGCTTTTCCTAAATCACACAACTGGCTTTTCAATATCTGATTTTCAGTAATTATGGTTAGCCATAACACAATTTCCTGAGCAGTAACAATGCCTGCCACTTATTACAGAGCAATTGAGATTTATCAGCCAACAAATAAACACTCTTTTACTGGCATGCAAAGCAAACTACACCACTCACTTCAAACAAATTATGCAGAAAACTTTGATCATTGTTGTCGGATCCTTTTAAAAGAACACACTGGTCCAAAATGTTAGGGAGATGGAATCTAAAAAATGTCATAAATTAAGGAGGAAACCATCAGCATTTTCTAGAGAAGTCATTACTGAGACTTATCTTACTCTTACATGGCTGAACTTTGTTAGTTCATGTTCCATGACATTTGTTATTCTTGTCTCTAAGGTTTTACCATTCTATCTGCTATCATAGTTTGAGTCCATTTGATTGGGTTAGTTTGTACATAAGTGCTTTGATCAGTGAATATTTCCTAATTTGCTGGTTGATGACTTGGTCCAACCATCCCTGCTGTGATTCATTATGGGCCAGTAAGGCCACCTCCTAAAGCCTTCACTTGCAAGTTTTTTTTTTCACTTGTCTTGAATATTGAGAACATTTAAAGTGTATGTATACAGGCAATATACAGTAAGGCAATACAACTTCTACATGAAACCTGAAATGGTAATATGGAAATAAGAAGCTGTTTTAACTGTGGAATTGTAGTTCTGCTTCAATACCAAAAGTAAATACCCAAGCTGTGTTTACTGGCCTCCATTGAAAAGGCCAGTTGCCTAACTATCTGTTTAGAGAACTTCATGAGTTTGGAAGTATACAGCAAGTGAAGTCAGAACAAGATTTACATACTTGTTCTGAGCCAGTAATTTGTTGATGTAAAACACGTTTATCATGTGTTAGTGACCTCCATAAGGTTTCATTTCCATGTGCGGGTGAGTGCTGTAACTTGTCATTCAGCTGCAACATGGACAGAAATGTCAGCATTATTCCAGGCATTTATCCAGCAGATTTTCAATGTTCACACCTCTGTATAGACACAGACAATAAGTGGGTGACAAAGCATGTTTCCTTTGTGTGTTGTGTAGGAAAAAAGCCCAAAGGTAACAATGACCTATTTTAGAAATGTATAGGGCGTTTACTGCCTGGCCACCACCAAGGAGACGCTACATGTGATGGGTTTTCTACCACTCAATAACTGGGATGCCTAACAAATGTTACACAAACGCCTATGCGCCTGCTTGTGTAAATGTCTTTGCTTTTCCCAGCTCTAGGCAACGGTTTTCAGCTAGGAAATCATAAACTTCGCCATTGAATAAATGAAGCCTAAGAGGCTTTCCATATTTTATTCACTGAATGAGAGAGTATCATTTTGAAAGTATAAATAATTTTAAACTAGCCAAAGCTGACGGAACTGATAGAAATAATGCACACATTAAAACCTGGAGGTTATAATAAAGATCATCTATATAAGACCCATAAGTCTGTCTTTGATTGGAATAAGATGCTTGGTCTGCAATGAACAGACATATATACCCTGGACAATTGCATTGTGTTATTACAACCTCATTAGATGCTAGTCAGGTCCTAATTGATGTTTGACACAACTGGTCATTATACATAAAATGTCAGAACATATTCATCACCGTGCCAGTTCTTATGCAAATGTGACATTTGACAAAAGAAGGGCTTTATTTACCCACTTGGCATGACCTCTTAGAAATCTGTTTTTAAAGCAGACCCAAAGTAAAAAATAACCCTGCAGTTATTTAAATATTTAGCCTGCATTATTTAAACTGAAAATAATGAAATGCACCTAAGCCTTATCTTCCTTTAAAACAATCAGAATGCTGCATCAGACTGGTGTCAAGTCACCAAATTTGGTCTTCAGCGTTATTGCCAATTTATTGCTTACCACTGAATTACTTTCTTCACATGGCAGCATGTACATGTATGAAGCCAAACTTGAAAATCTCTTGGGCACCTTTTTGAGTTACTTTTGACTGCTAGAACACCTTATTTGGTTACCAAGTGGCGATCATTATTTTCTATTAATTAGGAGGGGATAGTTACAGCACAATAATGATATACCTACCTCTATTTGATCCCTATTTTAGCAATAGCATCCATTTTTAATAGGAGAGATTATGTAATCTATGACACAGTTTACTCATAAAGCCATGCTCTGCTCCATCTTACTAAATGCAATTTATTTTGATGATGAAAGATGGTGTTAGGATCTGGTATCCTGGATTGAATGATATAGGAGGATGCCTTCCTGGGCTCAGGGATGAGAGAACCTGCTGGGGACAATTATGCTAAATCCTTCTTTCTGGAAATTCTTCTGATCTGCTATGAATGTTGGCTTGATTATCCCTAATCAGAAAATGATGCCAGACTGTTCAGACACCGTGATCTATCAGCAACTAGGAAAGAAAAATATACCGCCGTAAGTCTGCCAAGATGTTCCTCGATGCCAAGGACCTCATGACCATTGCTTCGGAATTGGTCACTTGACATGATGCCAAACAAATTCTTTCCCACCCTTATGAGATATGTATATTTTTAGATGTTTCATTTCATTTAATTATAATTTAGCATTATACAATAACTTTGGGTTTATTTTTACCAATGTTAGATTCACACTTTACCATTGCTTTTTAGAAATGGCAGCCAAGCAGACAGACTGCTTGGCTTTCTGTGTAGCATAGCCTTTTATAAAGAAGGGATCCTGGCTGTTAGGTACCCCAATGAATTGGTAAACAATGGTATGACAATGATGTTTTTTCACAGATGGCTGTTGGCTGATCTAACACTATGTATTACATCAGTGGACACCTGCACACACTCGAGATTGTCACAAATGATCAATGACTGAAACAAAAATCTAGAGTGTTTACTAACCCTAAAGTTGTGCTCTAAATTAAACTGGAAAACAACAACAACAAAAAAAACTGGAATAAACTAAACACCATACCAAAATCGTTTACTTCCTATTTCTTTGTAAGTGTTCCTGGAGTTTACGGTTATCTTTGCTTGTTAATTTGATTGTCTGATCTATGCAGTGTGCACTATTTTTATTATTTTTTTTTTAATAGATTTTATTATTAAACTGGCCTTATTTCAGAATGTGGGGATAGGTTCAGATTTCCCTTGGGATCCTGGGAGATTCTTCCGTCACTCAAACTGCATCTGCAGAATTGACAGTGGCCAGTAGTGAGCAGTACCAAAATACTTACTGCCACCCCATTCTTTCTCTATTGGACTACTGTGATAAAAAGGTACTTGTAGCATCTCCCCAGAGTCAGCGTTTCACTGGCATAAGGAATAGGTAAACCACGCTGCAACCTCAATGTCTGTATAAACATAGCTTAACACATACAATGTGTACATTTCTAATAAAAGTAATTATTATAAATTTTGCAGTGGTAAAAACAAGATTCATTCGTTGTACTGAATCAAATTTAAAAAAAAAAAATTTAGAAGAATGTAGTGTATGTGCACATGGAAGTGGGAGAGCAGTCTGTGTGTAATCCATAGATATTAAATTTATAATTAAACAGTAACAATTTAAGATATCCATAGCACATTCCAGTTACTCAACAGTGGACATATATATTGTTAAAGACATTTTTATCATTGTAACATGTAATACATATGCATGACACAACTTTATTCAAGCAGCACCCCTACTGTGGAACATATGCTAACATACGCTCACATTTATCTTAATGTTTCATTGATCATCAGGGTTACGCTGGTGAAGTGACAAATGCTGCTGTCTAGATGCATTATGCTAGTGTTCATCAAAAAGCCACAGAGGGTCAATATATATATATGGAAAAATTCCACTGATTTAGAAGAATCCTTTGAAGTTACATATTTCTAAAACACACTCCCTAATAACACCCCTATATCCATAATATACAAAATACAAGAATTCACCCATTCCTCTATCCCAGAGCCATTGAAATATAACCGACAGTAATAACTTTAAATACAAAAATGTAACAGTGATTTTTTTTTTTTTTTTTCAAATAGGAAAATCAATTTTTTGGTGATAAAATCTTTCAAACTTACTGGGTAATAATACCGATTTCTAGTTGTGCTGTACTCTTGAATTTTTTGGGAGTGTAATCCTCAGCTCTCCATTCATCTTAGTCCATGAAAGTGCTTTTCCATAAAAGCCACTCATACATGGCTATTTCAGGAGTTCATAACTACATAATGAGACATAATTTACATTTTAAAAGCAAACCTTTATTATCTATTTGAATCAAATAGCAGCTCTTTGAACAAAGTTAAAATGATTGCTGTTCTGAAACCTCACAATAGGAACCTTCTGTATTACTGGATCATACAGCTGCATCTCCAGCAATGTGGTGTGCATTATTTATTGCAACAGGTGCAGCCAGTTCCGTTACATTGATGAAAAAGGACAGACCTAATAAAAAGGAATCTACAAAGATACACTATAACAAGACATAGAAAGATGATAACTGCACACTTGTGGGATACTTTTTGGTTCTTAAGAAAGCAGACCTATAAGAAAGCAAGCCACTATCACATAGTTCCAATAACATAGCCTGTTTCTCTACTTCTTTTATTAACTCACTTTTTACAAGGGTTTTTATAAAGGTTAAGTTTACTACTACATTAATTATGCTTTTGCTTTATGTTCTCAAGATTTTTATGTCCTTGGGAGGAATTTATGGGAGAGCACATCCTGTACAATATTCCAAGGCCTAATGTCTTCTCTTGATGTTTCATTCCTGACTAATGGACATAAACACAAAACTGTGACTTAGGACACAAATCCCCAAAGGGGGCTCTGTATCTATTCCTATCCTTTCCTTATAAATACAAAAAGCAAAGACTGATGTCATGGAAAGTTATCCAAAAGCTTAAGCTAAAAGTTGCATAATGCTTCCTGCAATTACCATGTACAAGGATCAGCCAAAACATTAAAACTACCTGCTAATATTATGCAGGTCCTTCTTGTGCCGCCAAAACAGCTCTTACCCATCAAGGCATGGACTTCACAAAATCTCTTAATGTCTGATACCTGGCACTAAGACATAGGCAGCATACTTAATATTGGCATCTGCTGGCCTGTATTCTTTCCATTGTGTATTTATTACACAAAATGTAATTCATCAGACCAGGCCACCCTCTTCCATTCCTCAGTGGTCCAATTCTGATGCTGATGTGCCCATTTTAGCCCCTATTGGCAGTAGATGGGGGTATATGGGGTTAGCCCCATATACAAAAAGCTGTGTTCCAAAGATTCCATGACCAGCATTACATTTAGCATTTTGTGAATATAGCAGCACTTCTGCGGTGGGATCAGATGAGTGAGGTTAGACACCCCTCCCCACCATGAGCATCAATGAGCTTTAATCATTGATTGTCCTTCCTTGGGCCATTTTTGGTATGTTTTATCCACTACATACCTCACTAGACCTGACATTATGGGGATGGTCTGACCCAATTATCTAGCGATCACAATTGTACCCTTGACACGGTCACCCAGATCCTTACACTTGTCCATTTTTCCTACGTTTACCACATCCCTTTCATGAACCAGCTTTTTCCCTTGTTGCTTAACATACCCCATTTCTTGACAGGCTACTTTGTAGTGGGATAATGTTTTGGCTGATCTCTGTAGAGTTTCCATGATATCATACGGTATATAGTAGAATAGCAAAGGGTAACAAAGCAAATAAAAATAAATGGTAACTGTAATAATAAATGGCTATTCAGTGCAAGACCTGATGTAAGCATGCTCTCCTTTTTGCAAAAGTTTCTGTTTTGTAGTCCACACTTTTTTTCTCTTTATTCCCCCATTATACACTTTTTGTAATGCTGGTTATTAGGCCTGGCTTCGAATGTGTCTACTTGTTTATCTCTATTATATGGTCGATTAGAGACACAAGTGGTTAACAAAAGACAGATAACATTGTTTATACAGTCTTCTTTTAGATTACAGAAAGTGACAAGGACACAACATTTTTAACAAGTTCACCAAGTATTTTCTTTACTTTCCAAAAATGTTCATATCATGATCAAATACAACCTGTTAATTTCTACACATTACTGCTCTTTGCGCGTTGTATTCTGACTTGCAGAATGAGCTAGAGGAATTAGAAGCTAATTTTCAATAAAGGATCGCACTATTACCTAGTAGGCCGACTATGTGTAAGGCCAGTTGTAGTGTGTCTCACGCAGAAGCAAAGTGTTCAACATTTCTTACTTCTTATTTATTACACATTTTCTTACAAACTATACACACAACATACAGACCCCTTTTTAGCACTACTACTTTTTGTAATGGAGAAAATTTTGTATTTCATGTCTCCTTTAATTTTTATTTTTAAATTAATAAGAATTTCTGTGCTTAGATGTAGTTTCTTATGAGAGTTTCTTGCCACTGTACATGGGTGTTTCTGCTGCTGCCCACCTTGGGCTGTCTGTTCATGTAGCTGGCATTTCACTCAGGAAATAATTTAGATTTGTCAGCATCCAGCTGGCACTCAGCGCTGAGTCAGTAGCCTTGCTAGAACAAGTTGGAGACTCACCCATCCCACACCTCTAGCTAAAGATAAATCTGGAGGATTAACCTAGTGATATAAGAGGACCGCGAGACCAAGAAGATGTTTGTGCTATGGTCAGGAAAGCTGCCAGCATATTCATATTTCCATATCAAAATATTTTAAAATATAGGACAATTTCTTCTTTCCATTACTTTGTTGCTATGGTTTTACCACCTGTGAAGATGACCTGTGACTCAGAAATATCATGAGGTACCACGTGGGCTACTTCTAACAGAGGTTTATACTGTTCATCAGTCACACGAAATATGAGCAATGGGAAAAAAACCCACCATACTGTGTGTGTGTGTGTGTGTGTGTGTGTGTGTGTGTGTGTATGTATGTAACGCAACATAATATTTGACCTACTTAAAGAATGGAATCCAAAAAACAGAAGAACATGTACAAACAGTCAAAGTATTGCAGTACGGATTGGTAGACTAAAAATTAATAGAAGCATTATATGCCACTATGGTGAAAGATTGGCATTGCCGGTGTTTGCAATACATTCTAAAGTTCATTTTTGGGTTCTAAATCCTTATGAAATAGGTGTAGCCTACTAGTTATACTTAGTTCCTGCTAGTTGTGAGATTTTATTTGTCACACACTCATACCTTTATTTTGATAACTGTCAAACAAATGAAGTCAAACAGGACTTTAAATGCCACTGTGTTTGGCAATAGACCTATTATCGTTGTATATGGACAGAGAAGGCCATCTTTCAGCTGAAAGTTCTGTGAATTGAAACTTACAGGACTGTTTGTGTCACCCAGCAGCTGAACAGAGCTTTGGGAATCTGAGAATAAGTATGTGATTCTAGATGGGCAATAAAATGAACTGGTAGCTCTGTCCTGTATTAGACAAAGCACAGATTTACTTATGTCTAGGTATGTTTTAATGATTGCATTGCTTGATACATATGTTTGTGTGAATTCATGTAATTCCTACAAATGTAACACCATTTTTACATTTCAGCGTGTAAATACTTTAGTTTTTATTCACATGGAAGGTCATGTTGTGGTGTGGTTACTCCTTGCCAGATGCCCAGTTTTTTAACACTGCTTGCTAAATGCCTGCAAAAAAGGTATTTTCAATGTCTCTAATTAATTTCAATAATAATTGGAGCCCTTGGTGGGTTCTTCACATTTTTAAGTGGTGAAATGCTGGGAATCTGTGTATAAAACGGCTACCAAAAGACAGCATTGTATAATCACATTAGTGATAAAAAGATCAAGGTTGTTTGGGTCAAATCTTACTTTGTACACTGTATCTCATAATACTAAAGTATATACCGTCACCATATTTATGTGGTGATGTTATATAACAATTTTTATACCTTAATATCATTACGAATTCTTATCATTTATCATATATTTTGAAGTTTGAAGTTTCCCTTAAATGACTCCATGTTTAGCATCCCAATAAAACATTAAAATTTACATTTCCGATATATAAAATCACACATATATGATGGATGTTTCTTGGACTGCAACAAAAGTAGACTTGATCACCAGGATGGGTTTCACCGAAATGTCTTATTAAATGTGAAATGGTAGATGGAAACGGTTTCTTTATTTCTGTGATCTTCTAGTATCAGCTTAAAACAAAAAGGATAGTTCTCAAGTTGTTTATGGTGAAGTGAATATTACTTGTACCAACTCCAATAAGTTTTCTTGCAGTTGAGCTAAAATGGACTGCCATATAAGTGGATGTTTCTCATTATAATTGTACGTGATGAGTTTAGGACCTACATTAAACTTAGTTTCCAAGCAATGAAGCAAGCGCCAGATTAGGAACAACTGTTCTGTTGCACAATGTTGTGGAAAAGAAAATGCTTTTTGTATTGTGTCTGCCAGATGGTTCTGTATTAGTTGAACAATAGACGTTTAATTAGAAATCATTCATTTGTAATTAGGCCTAGACCAGCAGTGACATTTTTCTGCCAAAACAAATTCTGAAGAGTGAAGACATTAAATCATGGCATTTAATTAAGAAAGCTGGCAAATCATTCTCTAATTTCACCTGGCATCTCCAGCCTTGTTTCATTTAGTCATTTGTTTCCCACTAAGTTATCCTCCTTGGCATCAAATCTGTCTTTGCTTAAAGTCTGATGCCAGAATCTTTACCTTCAAATTGTATTGTGCTTAAATGGATAACGGTCATTTGTTTGCTTTACTTAAAGTAATAAACTGGGTGGGCAGAGCTACAGAAAAAGCCTAAATTGTTTGTCTGGGCACTACAAAAAAAAAAAAACGTACATCTCTGCATTACATGTATCTTTCTTTGTGTTTAAAAAATGCTGCAAGTACAGAAAAATTTCTGTTGATCTATAAGATATCCACCAAGCTTCTAATTCTGTGATTGGCTTGACAAATGTCTTTTCTGCATTAAAATCCTAATCATGGTTGCTGGACTATAGAAGTTCACTTATCCCACATCCCTCTTTGCCTATAAATAAAAAGTACCTGTACTGGATTAAAAGAACCTACGCTTGGCAACAGGTTGTAAATTTAGACAGCAGTTATCTACGGTATGTCCCCAGGGGGTCAGAGACACAAAAAGTGGAAAGTTAAGCTCCGTTTCAACACCTGCCACCTTCTGCACTCCTGTCATTAATTATTCCGTGTGTATTCAGTCTTTTTTCTTGGTAATGCCATCCAAGCATGACTGCACCTTTTGCATTAAAGTTAAAAAAACAAAAGATTAGATGACAGTTAGTGTTCTAGGTAATCACTACAGCTCTCAGATAGGATTCATAAGTTTACTTTCAGAATCTGTATTTAGAGAAATCTGATATCTCTGATCATCAGTCTCATTGCTGTAATATAGAACCTGGTTGGTTGCTGTAAAGTAATCCTACTTACATGTATCTCTGACACGTTGAAACATTAGGTTTCGTGTTTCTTGTATGGAACAACAATAAGCTATATTTGAGAATTCCAGGAGGGGAGACCCAGATTACCATATGTTCTACAAAAAGAAGTAGGTTAGACTGGTGCAATATCTGGATTAAAGCAGAAGTGAAGCTATGATCAAGTAAAAGTAATCTGTATTATAAATATTAGTAGATTTTTTTTATCTACCAAACATTGTGTAGGGGTTCAGGAGTGAGTGCAAGGGGCTTCCTGGATAAACACACCCACCAGTTTTTTTTCTTTTGTTTTGTTTTCTTTGGGGAGGGGTGGGGGTGACGCTCCTCTACAAAGGTCTTTACGAGCTAAAAGTTTGGAGTTGCATCATCTCGGCCCAGTCAAAGATGGTTGAAGACTAGAACGAGGAAAAAAAGATGGAAACACCCATAATGGAATAGGGACAAGTGAGTATCAACTAGATTTAGTTACATTTTACTTTAAATAATTCCTTTGTTCTCCAGTGATACTCCATGCTCCTGTGACCTTTGTGTCTCTATATTTCTGCATTTGTGTCCCTCTGGTTCCTGATCTTGCTTGTTCACCATATCCATTTTCATAGGTGCCTGCTCCAGTGTGCCCAAGGGGCCTCAAGCTGGCACATTAAGTGTAGTCCAATATTTGGGGAGGTCCAAATGGTGGGAAACAAGCAGACATTTTTTTTGCTAGGTAAAGTAGAGAAAATTTTGAATTTCTGTGAGGATTGGGGTCTCTAGGACAGAAGATCTAAGTACTGTCTTAACAGTTGTATTTGGCATTTTCCAGAACAGTGTATTCTATATCATCCCAGAATCAGATTGCCCAGTATGTGCTCCATCTCTGTCTTTTGTTCAAAACATCCTGTCCTGCCTTCTGGCTTTACCACCTTTTCTTTTAGTTTTACCATTGTTATCAAAGTAAATTGCTACAGGAAATGTAACAAACATAGCATCCTAGCCTAAAACAGATTCGGTGAAATCATAATAGAAACTTAAGTATAGAGTAGTCTTTATATTCTAGAACTGCTCCAGGATGGGTGTATCCAGCAAGTTAACCAAAATGAATGGAATAGTACAGGATTACTAAACAGTGTATTTTTTATTACATTCCATGGCCCAAAATATTCTAATTCAAATGTTATATTTACTGTGCATAGCTAAATATAAGAAAAGTGGACATCTTCCAAAATCTTCATGTGCCTTACTTATGTATGTATACATTTGAATAAATAAATCTGAATGACTTCTCCTAAAAACGTGTGATTTACATAATTTCCCAAAACCTAAACACAATTAGAATTACAAAATAGTAAAAGCAGTTTATTGTCCATCAAGGTTTATTCTTCTAGTACTGTAGCCATGTTAAATGAATTACAGGATATTCTAGTTAATGGCAAGAAACATTTATATCAATCTTGAATGCCTAGTTTGTGCCAAAGTAAAGAACTTGACAAGCCCTTTTGCCAAATAATTGAGATAACATGACGAGGAATCCAGACAGTGGATATGCGGAAGATTATCCAGCAATTTTTTTAGGTTAACTTGGCATCTATTAAAAGTGACTGCACATGTGACTTGTATTAGAATATTTGCATGCTTATACTATCTGTGTGTGTCCCCTACATAAATGTGTGTACATCTGGGGCATGTGTATTTGTGTGCACATGTGCAAAATTCATTTTGGAAATCTAACACCTTCCTATTTTGGTGCGTTTAAAGGGAGGAAGCAGATTTTACTATTGAAGTCCTTGGGAGATCCAAGAAGCTAGCAGCTGAATCAGCCCAAAATCACTCAACATCTGAAATCTCAAATTTGGGTGATCTGACCATTTTATTGACCATCAGAATCATGCCAGGCTAGTTTGTTAAAGCATACTTATCATTATAAGCTGAATTTTGTGTGATAGAACTGTTTGATACCTTACATTTAATTTTTTTTTTTTCGTCTTTTTACACTTGTATAACGGGAACAACTCCCCCTTTATAGGTTTCCACCATGGTAAGCTAGACCGATAATTTCACGGTCTCTTGAGATACCTATGTCACATATCCAAGGAGGGTGTGGGATTCTACTCAAGGTTTTAATTGAAGGACCTGATCTCATTCTACCCAAAATTCTATGCATTTGTGTGCAAAATTGAGCGCCACATCATCAGTGGGCATTCTACAAGTACCTGATCTTGTTCAAGGGCAGAACAAGAGCTGGCACTTCCACCAGTGACCTATGTAGAATCCATCATAAGTATATAAGATGTTAAAAAAAGAAAACTACAAAAATTCAAAATGTAGAGGATCAAGTGGTCTCAACAACCAAAATTTAATTTTGGGTGATAGGTCTGCTGTAACCATTTTTTCCTCTAAAATGCTCCTTGTTATAGACAACCGTATACATACCGTGTTTTCCCCGATAAAAAAGCCATCCCCATCAAATAAGCCACCCCCCCCCGATTTTTGCCCAAAATGTTAAAATAGGCCACCCCCCGAAAACAAGACATCCACCAATACCTGCGCCTGCCCGAATCTCCCATTCGGGTGGTACGGTGGGTAACTGTGTGCCTCTGTGTGACGCCGTCGGTGCTGGCTGCAGTGCAGAGCGAAACAGAAAGTGACTACAAAGGCCCGCGCATGCGCCCGTGCCTCTGCGCCAGGAAGGACAAGCAAGCTGCTGATCCCTGCCCTAACGGAGTCTGTTACCCGGCCGTAGAACCCAAAAAAAGTGAGTCGGTGAACAGAAGGGGACAATGAATGGGACATGAGTGATCAGAAGGGGACAATGAATGGCACATGAGTGATCATGAGTGATTTTCAACAATAAATGTGTACTGTAGTCTTCTTCATGGAAATATAAGACTCCCCCCTGAAAATAAGGGGGCATATTTTGGCATTTCAAAAAATATAAGACAGTGCCTTATCATTGGGGAAACAGGGTATGTAAACAGTCATATTCTTTTCTTTTTTACAGTAGATATATTGTTTTTAGTATTTCTAAAACTCAAAAAAATACTGCTATTTGATTAAACCAGTCCAGGCCTGGATGGTATATTTGCTCATCTTTTTCTGCAGCTAATGGAAAAAACATTAAAACATCAAGAGTGGTTATATAATGTGAAATACAAAGCACATTCCATAGTAATCACTCACTCTTGTTGTTCTGCTTGTTGTAATTTATGTGCTAGTTGGAGCAACAAGTACAGACAATGGATTTTTGGAGGTACTGATAGTAGTTTACTTGTAAGGTAAAATGACTTGGAAGGACCAAACAGCTCAACACAGCATGCTAAAGTGTGTGTGTTAGTATGTATTACACTGTATTTCTGTTCAGCTAGTCCTTGATTCAAAAACACTTCCAGAAAACACAGCCGAGCCTTAAATCCTTCAATCCATTCCTGTATTAAACACGCAGGTTGCTGGATCTTTCCTGTCCTTTCTCCCCTCCTTTCAGCACATGTGCACCACAGCAAAGCGTGATTAGCTCATAGTGTCCATGTCCCTGTGCTCCTGTACAGAGAGATTAGAGGGGGCAGTATACTTGCTCAGATAATACAACTAGTTTAACAATGTATTTCATTATTTTAATGAACATATAATTTTATTTATTTTGTTTCTGAAATACTTGTGTGTGATCATTGCAGAATTTTTAACTGTTTTTATTCTGATTTTAGCATGTCAGTGGTGATACAAATCATCAATTAAAAACTGTTCTCTCAGAGCATTACTTTACTTGCAACTGATATTTAAGGTTTGGGAGTACATCATTTTAGTTTTTCATGGTTTTTTCTTTACCTGTCTTATTAACACAGCCGCTGCCCCCAGGTGTGGCTGCTCACTCATTTGTTGTATTTATAGAGGGGGACATGGTTGTCACCAAGGCTAGACTTCAAACAGATCTTCATCTTCATGATAAACTAAATGGGGATAATAATTCATAAAAGGAAGATGACATTATTTGTGTTTTCAGTTCAGCTTAGAAGAAATAGGAAACACTGCTTTTCTGGTAAACCAACAGCTTTATTTTTGATATATCTGTTCTTAGCCAGAAAAATGAAAGGTAACACAGCCAATATATCTGCTAATGTACAATATATAATATATATTCCTTTGGGACTCCATTAGGTAGACAAGTGTGCTGTGGGATCCCCATCACACCCACACATATACTGATACATTGATCAGTGTTTATTTGGCCTGTGACAACAGTTATTAGATATGTATTTACCCTTTAGTTAGAAAAAGCTTTCAATTTAATAAGCTGTGCTAGTAAAAGGGAAATCTAAGGAGGAAGCAAAGGAACCTAACACCCATTCATGGCTATAGTCTTTTCAACTGATCCTGTTAATGAGTGTTTTCATGAAGAATGTCTGTAGATTTTCAATGTATGCTGCAGTTTTTTTGCCAGGCATTTATTTCCCTGGGATTTTACTAATATGTGCAAAAATCAAGCACCATCTTGTGTGCATAAGTACTTTTATGTTTCCAGCAAAGTTTTATGATGGTATTTAAGTCGTTCTGCTCCTGCTCTGTAGTATTCAAAAATAAACCTTTTATTGGCTCTTTAAACGCTGTTTGCAGTTCTACTTCTGAGGCTCTCACGAAACCACTACTGTGGTGGAATCTTGGCAGCACAGATTTGGTCCGCACAGTGAATGGAACAGTGTTAATTAAGTTACCCAATATCAGATGGGTCATGTTAGGTAACATCATTTTATTGGACTTTAAATCAAGCTCTCGATATCTTGTAGAGGCTACGTCAGCACTGAGGACAAAATGTCCACAAATATGTCCAACAATGTTTATTATCATCAAGAATTCAGTTTGTGCTTAAGAAAGTAGATTCAAGTGTAGGTTTAGAAAAGTTAATATTGTTTTTTATCAACTGAAACATATCCAACAATTTGAGTACACGTTAAAGTGAACCTCACAATATTTGAACACTTGGGTGTCAAGAGCTGGTATATGGGGCTGATAAGTGTGTCCTCAGCCTTGTGCCACTTTCAGCCCTAAAAGGGGCAGCCAAGGGAAGATTATTAAAGCTGCTGGTGGAGCCACAATAAAAGTGATCCAGTTGCTTTACCCTGCATTGATAAATCAGATTTCACATTAGAAAATAAGTTAGAACATAATGAATAAATATGGAGCTATGATCAAATATCACCAAATTTGGAATTCAGTCAACCCACTTAGCTAAAAAGGTAGCACCATTCCTAAATCTGTAGCACTGTCTAACTGGTGAGAGATTTAAATTCATTATTCTAGCAGTATTTATTATGTTTTTTAAGACTGTATAATTTTGACCTAGGGAGAATTTTCATTTAGTTGAGTTCAACTTTAAAAATCTTGAAGCACAAACTTATGTGTGGATCAATGTGCAAATGTTGTCCAAGCATTCTAGAGGTGCCCAAAAGAGGACTGAATATGGCATTTTTATGATGCACAGTTCTTTTAGAAAGGGGACATGTTGTTTTGCCTTCAATTAGAAAAGGACAGGGTTGTTTTTTAAATAAAATTTCTGTCTAAATCATGATACTGAAAGAACTTCCAGTACAGGAGGTTGATGCCAGAATATAACTATATACTATAGGAAAGATTTAATGGAAATAACATTTTTAAATACTGCTTTTTGTAGCTACTCAGAATCTTTACTGGTGTCATTGTGACTATATACATTAAAAACGTTATTTCTTTTGGCATGCTTTGAATACATTTCGATAGAAAAATAGGAAACATGTTCCAATACATCTCCCAGCAAGATAATTAATTGGGGCAATATGAAGACTCTGAACTGTTAATGAATTCTTCACACAAACCGCACACATAATACGCCTGTTTTCCATGTCCTGCAGACAAGCCTGACAATCGGGAGCAATTGGAGAAGACTTTCCAAAGTCTGACCCCTTGTAAGGTGTTGTGGTGCTGGAAAATTGTGCTTTGCGTTCTCTTATTAGAAGGATTCAATTTTCAACAGGCAGTCATGGTATATTGAATGCACATGTGTAACCCGTGAAGATTATTAGCAAAATTATTATGGATCTGCTAGTTTGCTCTGGTTATTTTGGAAATTAAATACTCCATAAGTAGGTTACGTCACTCGAACCCTCTGAAATCGGTGCCAGCCTCCTTTTATTACCCATAGTGCTTACATTCCACATGGGGCAGAGGAGACTTTAGCTGGTGGTGAAATAGTTTCAGGTATATTTATGAAGTGATGCTGTAGCCTAAAGTCATCCGAATGTTTGGTCATAGGGAATCATAAGCTATATTTTGACAATCCAGACTAAAAAAGTTACAATTTCTTTGCATATTTCGTATTATTTTGCCTGAAACTAAAACACAGTGTTTGAATCTAATAATAAATTGTTCTCATTGTTCTCGTATCAGCACAGCCTAGACTGACTTATTTAACAGCTAAGTGACCAGCTTATGACTGATCCTCCCACTTTGTTTCGGATAGAGAAGTTTCTCTTCTTCTACAGCATATTGCATAGTGTGTAATAAATGCAAAATCCAAAAGCATAGTTGGCCTGTAGTCTGTTTCTTTTTATTGTGTTCATGCCGAAGTAATGATGTCACCATGTTCACCCCAGTTCTGGTATTGACTGCTTTCCCTCTCCTCCTAGCCTATGGACATGACATAAGAACCTTTGTCAATCTAAAATCTGTGCGCTGCAGGATCATTAACCGGTGCTCGCATTGATTGGCAGTCATATGACTAAGGAATGGGAGGTGAGCCCTAAACTTTAAGGCACTTGGGGGACCTTGTAAAAGATTGCATTTGGGGAGCCATCCATATGTTCCTCAACCAACCACATTCATGTCCCTCCATCAGCCCTGCCTTCTTCCCTAGAGGTGAAAGTCCAACTGGGAACTAGAGATAACCAATAAATGAACCCCACGCAAGAGGCTTTAGAAGAGTTACACCTACTGTGAACATTTCACCACTTGGTGCGCACAGCTTTTTGTCTGCTAACTATTGTAAACGGACCCTGGCTCTGAATTAGATTATATCATTTGTCAAAGTCTAGCAGAGAAAAAGTAGTGGAAGATCTGCTCTGAAAAGCTCTGTTTACAGAAAGGAGCTGCTGTATTACCATGTTTGGATTCATTCTGATCAACAGGGGACACCATTTCAGAAAAGCATGGACCACAATTTGGGGGCACTGCTGGTTTTGGGCTCAGGGCAGCTATAGCTTTTTATCTCTAAATTAAATACGACCTTAATTTTAAATATAAGGTAGGGAAGGACTTAAACTTTCTAGGAGTCCCTTTTATGTTTTCTGTGTCCTCACTTCATGTCCCAATGATAGAACTAGATGCATGCAATGGATAACAAGGGATATACACTTGAGCAACACAAGCATGTCTACTGATGTATTTAACCACAAAACCAGAATCCCTGCTTTTATGAATGGTGACAGTTGGGCGACACAACTGATTGCTAAGCAAATGATCCTTTACCACAAAGCAACCATTTGTCAGTTGAAATGTTCTGAAGATTATCTAATGTCTATGGTTCATATAATACACTATACCAGTAGACACAGCTGTTCAGCCTCCGGGTCTATGACTGAGCACACTTGTGGAATCACACTATTCAACATGCCGTTATAGCATATCAAATATTGATAAGCCTTAAAATTCATAAAGGATCTCAGTTATGTACCACCAAACTAGGTTCATTAAAAGGGATCTGTCATCACTCACTAATTATATTCTCAGTTTTGTGTTTTTGTTTGTTTTTTTTTCTTAGTTTAGACAATCTGACCAGCTCTGGTCATTGGTCTTGGATGAGCAACAGCTATTCTTATATTTAAATGATGGCTCAGTTATGCTGTACAACTAATGTGTGACACACATCAAACCCCTGTCATGCTTTACCTACCATGATTAAAGAATAAATTAAAAATGCACTCGTGTCTTAATCTATTTGTGGTTGTAAAAACTTTAACCAGCCTCTGGGCCATTGAAGAGACCATAGGTGTGGTATGTTACCTTGCTGCATGGCTAAACAGACATATCATAGACAGATGTAATGTTTCTGTCTGTAAACTGTGTATGTATATATAATATATTCTTTGTGTGCAGTAACTTAGCAGATACAGTAAATGAAACTTATGAACTTTTGTGCCTGGACTTGACTTTTTCTTAGAACTGCTTTTGTTCCTAAAATACATCCATTGAAATACAGTAACAACCTGAAGTAGGATAATTGCAGGTCAATCCAACATGCAATGATTAATGATCTTATAAGTATCTCAAACTGGTGTCAAAAGAACACTACAATTGCCCATAAAAGCCCTATAATATAGGGTCAATGGCCCCCTCGCTCTACCTGTAACCCCAACACGGACTCTTCTCCCCTTTTATATGAATACCCATTATTTTGTTTCTACTGTTTCAGTAGAGACATAATAAAGACAAAAGTAACACATCCATTGACCCTCGCAAAAGTGCTAAAGTATGACCCTGTAGAAGTAAATTTTAACTGTAACCTTTTTACTGTGTAGCCAGAAAACTGTTTTACGATTCTAGGCATATGTTGGATTAAGCTGTAGTGCCTACTGCTCAGGTTAGTTAAATATCTGCCAGGTGGTACCCATACCTGCGCCACTTTCAATTCAGAAAACCTCAGCAGCAACTGACCTGACAGCAGTCTGAGAGGTAACCAAGCTTATGGAGAGTTCTAAAGCTCTGTGTAATAATCCTCAATATGACACTTTGATTTAGAGGTTGTAGTATAGAAAGTGGTCTACGTGCTGCACTAGGGTGCTTCTTGGAGCAGAGCATATTTGTTATTTAAAGGTTGAGAGATTTGTATGAATGTAATTTATTGTTACAAAAAAGGACATATACAGAAATAAAGTTATCACATGTTTATCTAAAGTAAACTGAAATCAGATACTTATCTAAACATTCCATATATACATTAAAGTATATATATATTTTATATATATTTTTTAGTGCACTTTTGTGAATGACTGTGGTTAGTGAGTGACATCATAGCCTGTGCATGCAGACCTACACGTAAAAGTAATCCTTTCTCCAGGCGTGTGGTTAAGCTGGTTATTACAAACTCCTGTTGCCAGCTGAAGCATACATTAGTATAAATAACTGCAGAATAAGCCTGCTGTCAGGAGGGAAATACTTGCTAAAATAAAACACTTGTGGCTTTTAAAGTGAGCAGAACAGAGACAAGAACTTTTAGTGCAGACTGTTCTGAAGAAGCAAGCTTTGTAAATTCCTAACAATAAAATTTTTATTGTGTGGCTTTTTTATGCTACTAAAAAATGTTATATCATTTTTTTTTGTTTTGAAGACTGTTTGAAATGTTATCTCTTTTTAGTTTACAATTGGACTTGACATAATACCACTAAAAAATGTATCTGGACTTTCAAATGAAATTTACTTTGTTCCACACTGAAATATGTGCTAATATTAAACCAGTTATTACAAAACAGTACTGACCAGGGATTTATGTTCTGTTTCAAACAGCAAGTGAGTGCATTTACTTAAAGACTTGCTTTGCAAAACAAGGCATCCTGCTGTCCTTATTCCATTTTTCCATCTTCTGACGTGTTTAGACAGACTGTTTTCTCTGATGTGTCCTGCAGCCCCCCTGGAAGGGTCAATCCAACCACTCTATATTCAAGAAAAGGCTAAAAAAAATAAATAGGACCATAAGTCCTCTCCTCCTGTATCACTGTCTGTATTAGTCTGTCATTTGCAATCCCTATTTAATGTACAGCGCTGCGTAATATGTTGGCGCTATATAAATCCTGTTTAATAATAATAATAATAATAATAATAATAATAAAGGTATTTTTTTCACCCTAGTGTTAGATTGGGCAGTATGTTTGCCCTTGCATCAAACATTTAGAAAAACTGTTGCAGATACTACTCTTACCCAACAAGATAATGCTGGCCATATGGCTGGGCCCTTCATGTTTTATTGGAAAAACAGAAACCCAGAGACAGGAACTGACCTAATAGCTATATAGTTTTAAAGGAGTGACTACATTATTCAAAAATTACACATAACATTACCTTGAGGCCCAACTAGTAAAATGTATGAAAATAGTTGCTGCACCTTTTGTAAGTATGAAAAAGCATAACACCCCTTTCAAAAAACAACATTCATCTTCTTTCAACAAGGACTATCTTCTTTGGGAGATCTCCAATCTATGGAAACCGATTTATATCCTATTGTAAGTTTATCCTAGAGTAATGCTAAAAGTTTCTAAGCTTAGAGCTGATTGAGAGAGTTTTTCTTTTCATGTGCAACTTACACACACCTTTACCACATTTTCTTACAAACACATATCTTCTGCATTTCTATGACACTGGCCCAGGCTGTGGAGCAGCTTATACTATATGTAATAAGTGTCTAGCTGGGATGGCATTGTTGGATTCTGAACATTCATAGGACCCCATTAAAAAAAGGCTGGAAAAGAGAGTGCATATACATATTTAGTTACCTTTATGTTGGATTAGGTGGAATGCTTACCATCCCTTGAAAAGGAAATGTTGAAAAGCTGCTGCAACCATGATCCTTACCAATCAAAATGGTACTGTAACATATGGCTGAGCCCTTCTTGTTTAATTGGAAAACAGTCAGAAGTCAGGACCGCTAATTACATCAATATCCTCTAATTCCACTAGAGAGAATATATTATATATAACACTAAAACCAAGTGATGGCATCAGTAATCAAATTATAATAAAATGGTGAGTGGTTGTTCCACCTATGTCTGTATAAACAGCATGTCTACAGCATGCAAGCATTCAAGTGTATATGCAATTTGCAACCTCATCTCTGCAGTTAGTTTCAGACATGATCCTGGGTTAATAGGTTCTGTTAAGCCACTGTAAATCTTTCCTAGGTACAGGCGAACAACCCAAATAGACTTTTTTTTAAATATATGTTTCCTCAGATCAAGTCAGAGGTGTTTGAAGCAGTGCCTGAATTTTGTTGCCTTTCTACAGTTATTTTCCTGCATTTTCCCTACAATTACCATCTTCATTTGTTTAAAAACTGGTTAACTTATTATTCAATGTTATTGTCATTACCTACACTACATAGAACCACTCACATTTTTTCCTATTAAGGCTGTAACCTGCAGAGAGCTAGTGATAATTGGCATCTGTTAACAGTTTTACTGAAACCCTGATTTCACCGTGCTTGTCAGAGTAGCATTATCGCCAGCTGTTTCAAATATTAGATGGATCAAAATGCAACTCTTTTACCCCATTCACACTATCTGTACAGGAAATGAAATAGGAATCAATTTTATGCTTGTTAGCTGTGGAGAAACCTGTACAAATCCATCATTATTCTAAAAGTTGCCTCATTACATTTGTGTATTGATAAATCCCATAAAGCAATTCCAAATAGCCCATTGGCTGTCAAAGTTTGCTAAGTGGCTTCTCCTTGAGCCAGGTAGATTCACCCACAACTTCCTCCCCAATTTTGTGAGCAGCACTGAGCACAAAGACATTGCAATCATGTGGCTTCTTTACAAAAATATAAATGGGTATTTGAGGCATTGTATTTTTTTGTAAGCATTATAAAGTGACTTCCTTTAAGAGCATGAGAAGAAAAATGGCAGGGATATGTAGAAAGAGAGAAAAGTGAGAACAAAATTCTCTTGGACTTTTTAGGCATGTTTCTACAAATATTCTTCATTAATCACTTTTAAAACAAGCATTAATAAAAGCAAGTTTATAAAATAACAATTATATAAAATGTACATTTATTAGATATATCAACTGCATCTTATAGTAGATCTCTTTAATGATGTTATTCATGTGCTCTACACGTTTCGCCAAGCTGTCTGCTTCATTAGGAAACAAGGAGACCTAGATAGACAAAATATTGTAAACCCAACTATTTTAATCAAATTAAGACACATTTATAATTATCAAATATCCAAAGTTACAAATATCCAATATGTAAAAATAGTAATTGTGTTTTAATTTGAATATTATAGTTGGGTTCACATTTCATATAGTTGATATGTCTAATAGATGTACATTTTATATAATTGTTATTTTAACTGTGAGAAATAAGCTCACTTTTATTAATGCTTGTTTTACAAGTGACTAATAGAGAATATTTGTATAAACATTCCTAAAAAGTCCCAAAGAATTGTGTTCCTACTTTTTTTTTCTTTCTACATAGATAAATAGGGGATGTGGCATATAAGTTAAATTTAGGAAGGAAGACTGCAGAATTTATTTAATACAGGGGTATGGCCAAAGTAGTAAGCTTGGAGGGGCACACCATTACCGCTATGCATTGATATGTTTTAGACAAAATAGGGCCCAGGGTACACTGAAAGAAAGTTGAAGTAAGAGAATACCCATGAATGTTGTTATTTGGATAAAATAAGCCCATCACTGGTGTTCAGAGAAGTAAAATAAACTCCTCCATAAACCATTGGTGACAGTGTGAAGAAAATGGGCCCCATGGTTCGTGTGCCTGGGATAAAATGAGTGTCATGATAGATGTCTTGTCATTGTTGTCCTAGGGAAAAAAGCCCCATTGTTGTCCTAGGGAGCAGAATTAATGTCACATAGTTGCTGGTAATGGGAGCAATAATAAACATTGGTGTTCAGTAGCCACTTATCCAGACACACGTATCTGTGCTGCTGCTCTGCATTTTTGCAAGATTTATTCAGATTTTCCATATTTTCCACGTCACTGACTCAAGACAGACAGAAATATCCTGTAAAGTACATTAATAGGACCTATGTGATGTGTAGGAATGCACGTAATCAAGGATCTCCTGAGAGTTTTGGAGAAAATAAGTCTCTAGCTCAGTTCATTTTTTTTTCCTAAAATGCCACATATGTAAGAAAACCACCTTAACGTCACTCTATATGAAGCACCAACTAAGTAAATATATACTTGTGTGTAGTTTTTCCTTATTTCTAGCACAGTTACACGCATTCCTGTGCCGAGGTTCACTTGGAGTACAATTTGTTATAGTTTGAGTTCAAGTATGTTATATACAGTACATGGATTCTACCAGCACTTTCACTGCTCCATAAACTCCACTTGAAGTGTTTAAATGTACTTATAGAACGGACATTGCAGCTGACTTGTGTGGCTTTTTCCTATAATTTGCCAATGAATACATACCCAACAACTGTTAATCATCAAATATATATTCATTAGATTTGTCCTATCAGACATAGATCTCTATATTTACTCCTAAACAAGTTAAGCAGTCATAAGCGATGAAAAGAGCTTTTAAACATAAACAACACATTTAATGAATTACTCATACATCCACTCTATATAATGTTTGTTTATATTACTGGACCTCTCCTCTCTCAAAAACAATGTTCTGTTTGTAACATTTGTAAATGTTAGGTTGTTTTAGTGGCTGGAGGATATTTAGGACACCAGTTTCTTGGGCATTCCTAGGCACGCCTTTCATCTGAAAAATGACTTCACTTTATAACCAGGCAGAAAAAAAAAGCTTTTCATTCTGTCCCATTTTTTTTGAATGACATGAAGTTAGTATTTGGTAATTGTTATTGGTCTTCTAATTGTTGTTATGTGAATGTTTATTTATTTTTTTTTTTTAGAATGCAGATGAACTAGAATTCTTTCCATAATTAGGTAGGGACTGATTCACCCCTCCATAGTTATTAAACGTTTGTTTATTTTGTAGAAATTTCAACTAAATAGAGCAGTCCTGAAAAATCTCACCACCAGAACCACCAAGAGACCTTTGGGTTCATATATATAAAATATATACATATATACTGAGATAAATTGCCATGGCTGGTCTCTATGGCGGATGCTTGGTACACAGTACAGACAGGAGTACCCAGTGATGGGTACAGTGGATAAAGATTTGTAAGTACAATTCAAGTACAAAGAGTGAACACTGGAAGATTGGTCTCATCACTCAGAGACTCGTTTATTTGTTAGACAATGTAGCTTTCACAAGATTGGGATCTGCTTGCTAACCTAATGAACTTAGAATATAAATCTCCAAACTGAAGCATGCCTAAACATACTGACCCATATTACTGTATGGGTTTTTACACTGTTGCTGGTTTCAGCAGTTTTTATTGCCTTGTCCCATATCCCATCCCTAGAAAGAGGAAACTAAAGTGTATTTGTGTTAATCCTCCATTTTCCGTCCTACAAGGTCACATTCCTCTATAAAATGCTCTGGCGAAATGTACAGCATGATATACAGACACTCATCAGTTTTTCCATGACTAATACTGGCCTATTGAGTATTCAACAACTCCCCTATCCTCTCCACGGCCAGGCAAGTGTAATATAACAGCTAATAACATCATTACAATGTAGATTCAGTTCTAGGCTACAATGATGGTTTGTAGCCAAGATAAGCTGTTCTCTCTTTTGTATGTTGTAAACTAGTTTGCCTTTGGCCAGCACATCCTAGTGTGTCATTTGGTGATTGTCTTTTTCTAATGTCAAGTGATGTATAGCCTTTCTAGTATTTCCCTTGATATAAATTTAATCCAGTTTAACTTGGAACTTTAAGTGGATACAAGCAAATATGGAAAAAATAATAAGATGTTAACTGGGGTCTCCTGATGTACGTACTGTCATATATTTTATTCTATAAATTTTGCTTAGGGAAAACATCAGATTAGGATACCAAGTAATACATTTTGACCTGATCATGTTTTTTCTGCATTTTAGTGCACATTATAGGGTGAGCAGCTCAAAACCTATGGTAAATTGACTCCATTGACCAATATCCAGTGTTTTATACATAAAGTAAGTAAGTTCAGCTTCAGACACACACACAATTAGGGGAAGCACAGGCACCCCTTCTGTGCTCCCCCTAAAAGTTATAGTGGTTGATCCCACTGATCATTTATTGATCCACTGGGTTCAGAGAGCAACGTTGGGACAGCTGTATTGCATGCTGGATTTTCACCCAAAATTGTCACTATTTATCTCATGTGACTATCATCTGTGTATACATAGCCCAAAATGGAGGGGCTGGTGTACTGATTAAAAATATATACCTGAGTAATATTGAATGTGTTATAAATGTTGGCACAATGTGGTGTATAGGAAATAGTTCTAGCCAACTCAATTGATCGTCTTATATTAATATCTGGATGTGTTCCTAAGTTTACTGAATAATATAACTAGCTACTAACATTTACAAGTAAAACCAGCAAACAATGTAGACCTAGTAAATATCCAATTGCCTTAGGGTATCAGAAAAGAATTTTGCTCCTCTGTTGGAGCAAACTGAACTATGCTTTATAAGGGTTGTTTTGCCTTCCTTTTGGATCATCTGCAAGTATGGGGCTCTAAATATGTAGGTTTCTGTTTGTTCTTTTGTTGGCTGAATTCAGTGCATTCCAACCTAGCTAACTATGTATGCACACACCAACATGCATTTCCTCTTTAATTTTAAAAATCTTGCTTGCTATAAAGGACTGGAAATCGATAAATATCCTTTCTCATGCCTATTCCAACCTAATTGTCAGAAACGTTTAGTGGAACTTTTTCCAAAGCTTCTCCACAGAATCAAGAGTAAAATCATTAGTGAGGCAACCCTAAACTATTTAAATATCTGAAAAGTAATCTAAGCACTCCAATGTGTACCTGTCACTTGAAGGCAATGAATTTTGGAGGATATTACTGAGAATTGCAACAAACAGTTAGAAATTGATGGATAGGTCTGAAATTGTTGTACTACTAGCTCTTTTTTCCATCAGTTCATAGACTACAGGTCAAGATTTTTTTAAGAATCCTTTAAAAAAGCAGGTTTTAAAAGATTTTTAAAGGAATAATGCGTATACTTTAAAGCCAATACTGCAAGCACTGCAAAAACACTTATTCATGTTTGCCAGAACAAATTGTTCTCACGCTCAGTGACTTTAAATCAAATACCAGAGTATTTTATGTTGGTTCCTTTTGTTTTCTTTTATGTTCTTGATCTGTTTTTCTCTTTTAGCAAAGAAGTTGCTAGAGCTATAATGAGTGGGATAGATTTTCATTGCTCATTCTTAAGAATGACCTTTTGCATGCACTGATCTGGTAAATCTTTTCGAGCGTAAGCTTGGCATGAAGAGGATGCCTTTGATGCTCTCCTTTACAAATAAATGCTGTTAGTGCCCCACTGATATGCTAAAATAATGTCTTGGCCTACTAATCAAAAGAAAATGTGCTTGCATGTAATGTAGTTATATATTAATAAATGTATTTGTAGATAAATCTATAAAAGCAATTACAGCTAGTAATATCACCTAAAACTATTTTAAAATGTGTCCTTGTACTAAAGATGTGAAGAATGTAAGTATACTTTAACAGGGCACTCCAGGCCAAGCTTAGAATTCAGCAGTAAATGTATGAAAGTGAAGGGGAATGTACTATGTCTGCTTTGTAAATTCTATGCAGGAAAGGGAGCCTGGCAGGAGTCATGGGTTATATACAAGTTAGAACAAATACTGCATTTTAAACCAGTACTGATTTGGGTATTCTAGTCTGGAATTCTCAGTAAAGACCCAGTTAACATGCACTATTAGGGAAGGTTTACATTGATATTAATATACAGCGCTGCATAATTTGTTGGTGCTAAATAAATACTGTATATTAATAAAAGAACTGAGTCCTAAGAATCGACCAGAAATGTACCATTTTTCTTTTTCTCATTGTGACTGTGCATTATACCATCTGATGATTTTGGCCTTTTCCATCCCATAAATGCTGATATGATCTGCAGGTTCTTGTGCATTTACCAGGCCTATGATCACATGAACTCTGTATATTTATTCTGCATTTAAACAGACCTAAAATTAGACTGTAGCTTAACTGTTGCTGGAATAGATAAATAAAGGCGGAACCTCACAAAATATGAGCCATTCCCCCTAGGAGCTTTCATATAACATGACCAAATATGTGGCCTAAATGTTTCTGCATGAAGAGAAGATCAGCCACCTATGTAGCTCAGGTATGTCAGATGTCTGTGTGCTTTGTTTAATGGGAGCAGGCTGTACACCAACAAATGAGAGTAAGCTAGAGCTGTAGGTTCTGGTCCAACTGAAATACAATTTCAAGGTCGTCTTTCAGAAGGCAAAAAGAACGTTTTGGTATTTTTCATAACGCATCAGTAAAATACTTCAGCTAGACTGGACCTTGGAATGCTGGCATACTTTCTTGTTGTTCAGGAAGATCAGCCAGTCTGAACTTTGATCTTCCTATTAGTAGAGATCTCATACCCAATTGGTTTAGTCCTAGGAATGACAACGGGTGAGGACCTGTAGCAGAGAAATTATATTATTTATTATTTGCTAAGAAATGTTTTACTTCATAACAGAGAAGATGCACATATATGACCGTCTTCACATATAGGGTCCGTCTTCTCTTATATTATTAATTATATTAAGGAGATCTATATTGGCTTTTAAATGCTTAAAAATACAGCGCTTGACTGTTATACTCTCTAAAGCAGCTGGCAGACCATCAATAAAAATAACAGTAACTATAGCTATGTTCTATACTGAGACTTTTTTTTTGATTTGTGATTTTTTTTCTCTGTATGTATTGTCTGGTTTACGTAGCTATTTATAAAAAGAAATTGTGATCATTGTTTGGAACTTCATTACAAGTAGCCCTGTGAAAAAATTTCCCTTTTAGTTTTGTGGTCAAATGTAGCAAAGAATAGTTTCTACATTTCATACTTCTTGGCAGAGCATCCCTGTCACAAGGTCAAAGTGTTGTGTATGTTTTTTAATTTCTAACTTTTTTTACGTTTCCATGCCAAAGAGTTTGTCCAAACAAGAGAAAGCTTCCAGACATTCAGTCCAAACTACTTTTTTGGCAGAATGCAGGAGACTGAAAACTCCCTTTGCCCTATTTCCCAATGTTCCAGGCAGAGCTTGGGGATTCATGCTGACACAGACTATACCATGTCACTGGAATGGAAGCACCTGTTAACCCTTACTTTTATCTGGAAGAGCCTATTTAGTCAGTAGGACATTTGCTAAGAAATGTTTTACTTCATAACAGAGAAGATGCACATATACGACCGTCTTCACATATAGGGTCCGTCTTCTGTAAAAAGTCATGGTTCCCAATGTATAAAATGCTGGCAGTGTGCTTTTCTACAAAAGCTATGGCTGATTTTTTATTTTTATTTTTTTTTGGGGGGGGGGGCACACAAAGGACAGCTGAGCATTTACTCATGGGGTTATGGAGATGCAAGTTATAGTACAGATATCTGCATGTTTTCGGGTAAACAACAATATCCTAAAGGGGTCATAAAAATAAATTGTAAGGGGTCGGCTCTGGCTTCAAGTAAAGTCAAACCGATGATCTGAATTCGTTCCATGTCTGTGACTTAAAAATGAGGCTTCCTAAGACCAGTGTGTTCTAGTTGCAAGTAAGGATGTCATCGGCACACCAAAATATGTTACCAATATCATCTTTTAATTTGGTCACAATAAAGCTGCGTATACACTTGCAATTTTTGTCGTTCACGATCCTTTCCAACGACAAGGGACTGCACGATGCATGAACGGTGCTGTGCATACAGCACCGTTCATGCTCTATGGAGAGGGGAGGGGGAGAGCGACGGAGCGGCACCCTGCTGCACGCTCTCCCCTTCCCTTTCATTAGGATCGGCTGTCGTCCATCGTCCGTGGATCCGGCAGGTCGGTCGTCCGGACGATGGACGACACCGACTGTACACACGGCAGATTTTCGCCCCATAATTGGCCGATGCCGATTATCGGGCGATAAAAATCTGACGTGTGTACGTAGCTTAAGACTAATTGATCTGACACATTGTAATTTATGGCTCTTAAGCCATGTGTTGTGGTGCCTTTCCTTTAAAATTGTATCCGTGGGTGCCATAGTAGGATACCCACAGTGCACATCCTGTGTGTTATGGTGTAATGCATCCCAAAATTCTGCATTTCTGGCATGGCAAAATGAATAGACTCCCCAAGGACAAAGCTCATTATTATGTGAATATTAGTGTTAACTCTTGTGCAATAATAAACCCCAAGGTTCTGAAGGGCTCCTTTTTTTTTCAGATTAGTATGACACCTAGACAACTAACATTTTCAAAAGGTAATCATTGCCACTGGCAACTAATGATAAGCACACAAATTTGTCAACCTTTATTCGGTTGGATGTCTGACTATGGCCTGTTGCTTTTAAGGCAAATTGAGAATTCTGAGATTCTCCTGTATTCTCCGCAAGAATACTAAAATCAAGGTGGTGTGATTATTATTATTATGATGTGTTTATATACCACCAACATATAATACAGTGCTGTACATTAAATAGGGGTATCCTACAGGACTTCAGTGCTCAATCATTTTTTCATGCTGTGTAAATTATTGGCTTTCCTAGGCCCCTGCTGGGTGCTATGTCTAGGCATAGATGGTGAAAGCTCTCCTGGTCAGCATTCTTTATTATCCTCTGGTCTGAAAAGGAGAAGTTTAAATCCTGATCTGAATCATTCTTAATGCATTTTGGCAAGCTTTACCCTAAATGTTATTTAAAGACACTTGTGGCTTGCTTCAGTCCATCAATCACTTTATTTGAGGTGAGATCTCTGTTTTCTGTAAAACCATACAAAAATGTACATGAGCATATTTTAACACCACACACTGACTTTGCTATGAACTTGGATCTTGGCCCAATTATCTTTGGAGACTTTTCAATAATATATGACATTCTAGAGTTACTGCTTTCATCATGATTACTTTAGAATTTGTCAGAAATCTTTCCAGAAAAGTGGTGTTTAGAAAGCCCCCTTTGCCTCCCTAGCATTCACCTATAACCTTTCCAAGCATAATTTTGCAGTGCTCTGAAACTTCTTTTTGAGGTCATGGGCTTATGATCTAATGGTTCATAAGTTAAATGAAGGCTGGTTAATGTGCCAAATGAGGTCAAAAGAGAAAATTCCTACTGTATCTCAGAAATACATGTACATCTTAGGTTTTGATTTGAGTTTGAAAAAGGATTTTCTAAATTATGTAAACAACCAAATTGTCTAATGACAAGGAGGTGCAACACTATGATTTGTCGATTTCACGTACCGAGTTAGAATCACTCTGCACATTTATATACCAGGACTGGGCACAGAGCATATTATTTTAATAGAGAAGGTTGTAATTTTAAAATCCCTTAATTATCAGTAGATGTCTTGCAATAAGCTGATTCAACTTCTGAAATGAGAAAAGGGAATATCCTTTAGAACAAATTATGTGGGAATAAATGAGGATGCAATTCTTTTTCTATGATTTATATGAAGTAAAGGTTAAGTGCAGAAAACACTCTGGGCCAGAAAGATTGGCTTTTCCAACCTACTTGGATCTGAATGCTCTGCTGGAAGACAGACAACAGGGTAGGCCGGGAAAATGACACAACTGAATGTAACTTTGTTAGCCTAAAAGTGAATAATGATGACCTAGTCAAGGAAATATTGGCAAGTAATAAAGAAGTTAAGCTGTTTTGGGGTCCTTAAGGTGAAAGAATGAAAACCTACAGCATAATTATGTGTTTAGATTACACTGTATAGAGTGTTAGAATTTACCTTTCTTTGGTATTGTGTTCGTGTCACTCTCATTTGTTTGGATTCCTATCGGGCTTAATTTTTTTATTAAAATGAAGAGTCAATTGAAATGCACATTAACCACCCGATGACTAAGTAGGACTGATATGAGTTGGTGTATAAGTTATGAGATGAACCTTCTAGTTAAATCTTTATGCTCAGCTTTGTATATTGTATAAGATGTGTAAAATGCAGATGATATATCTGAGTGTTTTCTACTAAAATATAAGAGGAACTAACCTTTAGCTCATGAATTGAATGACTGACATTTCAATGCATAACCTGTAGAAACTTTACATATGTTCCCTGGTATATTGATGCTGACCCATAATTACTACACGCTGAATGGATAGTTATATATAATGAACATCACTAGATAGTTTACCCGACCTTTGTTACCAACAACATTCAGAGCAGTTTGCGTTTAATGCGTCTGCGTTTAATCTTCTTTTAGTATAAATAAAATAAGATAGAAATTGGGCTTTAAATATAATATAAAGTACATATAAAAGGACAGGTACTCTCCCCCCTAAACCCCTGTTTTCTATTACAATATCTTGTCTTTTAAAGATGCTTCTTCTTCCATTTTGGCAAAGATAGATGTCTGTAAAATTTTACAGACTGTTGGCAGCAAGAGTATAATAAACTGCTACAAAAACAAATCTGCCAGTTTTTGTTCTATTGTGTCAGACCCATATAAATTATACCTTATGGTTTATTGAAAGTAGGGGAAAAAAAAATGCTTACCAGATGGTCCTGTTTATTTGTTATGCTATGTGTCCTCATGTCACCTCAGAAATGTATGTTTTTATAGAGGTGATTCACAAATACGACGATATATAAAAACCCAAATCCACCAGGCCTACTGCAGCCATCTTTGACCATCTAAAGGCTCCCAGCAGCCAACTACCTAACTGTGTCTCCGGGAGGTTGGCTGGATTGTATAAACAACCCTTTGCAATATAATTTGCCCAAAAACAGTGCCCCATGGAGAATTTGTATCCTCCAGTCTACCATGTAGCTAAATTGGGCCTAGTCCTTAAACAATACTCAGCTGATTTCCTTTCAGTTCAAGTTGTGGGGTTCTTCTCCTTCAGGACAAAATCTATAAAACTTTGTTAAACCTCTCCAGCATTTGAAAGTTACATTATCTCTCCATCTCATGTGCCACACACTGGCTTCCAACAATATCTTCATATCATGCATATCTGCATGGCTTCATTATTGGGAACATTTAATGACATGGAGAATATTTTAAGGTTTCCCAGCTTCACTTTCAGTTTAATATCTTGATACCTTATAAATAAATTTATAGTAAACCCCTTTATACAGCTTAGTAGTCAGTGTAGAGCTAACCAAAGGAAATGTGTAAACAGGTTTTGCCTCCCAAGTAGCCTCTAACCCCTACTCCAGCTACCTCACCACCTCTTCATGATGCCCTAGGATTCCTCAAGTATGGACACAGATAGGGCCACACTTTCCAAGCATTCCTTCATTTGAACCTACTAGAAGGTAATGACCAGGGTGGTGATATACAATAAAAAGCCACAACTAAAAACTAACATAAAATACAATATAAATGAATAAAATATAAAATAATTTAAATTTGTGTCTAGAGTTGTGCATCATATTTCTTGCATTTCAACAAGATGCATTAATAACAAAATAAAAGCTTGGAACACTACAAGGTCAAAAAAATTGTGTCCAGCTGCACATCAATGAGTTCCCATGGAAAAGAGTGACAAAAAATGTAAAAATAAACACTGTAGGCAAAGAAAGCAAACATAGAGGAGTTTATTAAGAATTCAGTAGAAAAAAAGTTTATTTGGGAAATACCCTAAATGACTGGTTATGAAAATATTTCACCATCACAGAAAGCAAGATTTTTATTTTTCTATTGTATTAATAATAATTTTTTTTTTAAATGGACCCCAAAGATCCCCATAGACGTGAATGGAAACCACTTGTTACAAATTTTCCAAGCCTTTTAAAGGGTTTGCAAACTCTTTTAAGCACTGGAGAACATCTGAAACCTTAAAAAAAGCAAAACAGTAGAAAGTAGTTTCATTCTAGTATATGTGGAACAAAAAGGTGCAGCATTTTGCAAGGTTTATCACAGCTTACACAAGCTGGAAATCCTAGTACTTACCATCTGCTCTAGGTTGGTTAGTAGGCACAGGGAGTGGTAATTGCTATGTTTTTTTACTGCTGGTTGGAACTTACCCTAAAGGTTTTGTGGAGTACACGTATACCATTACCTCTTTTATTCTCAATGTTATACAGCAGGCTCATTGATAGAAACACAGTAAATTACACATATCACTTTTTATTTTGGAAAGGATTTGTACTTCTTCTAACCAACAATTCTGATCCAACCACCCCAGCTAATTTGCACATCCAGGTTCTGGATCTACATGCAGAATACTATGCAAGCCAGTCTGGGATCTTGCTGCAAGATTCCACATGAGCAGCAAAATGCCCCAGCACCAGATTATTATTATTTTTTTGTGTTTGTGTGTGAGGCCTGACGGCCAGGAAGTGACAACCAGCTCCTAATAACTATAGAACAGAAGAAGGGGTGCGGGCCATGCAGAAGCTAAATGGAAGAAAAAAAGACAATGTAGGATTAATTTGAAATTTAAGTATCTTTATTCAAGACATTGCATTACAAAATATGTGCACATTTAAAAGGAAAAAGAGGAAATTGAGCCGTAAGAACCTCTTTAATATACAGCTAGGTAAAATTATGTTTTCTGTAATTTACTGGCATTCAGCTTTAAAAACAAAACTCAAAACATCTAACACAGAACTAAATGCTAGGAAAATGATTTCATGCTTACTGGTAATTGGAAAACTCAATAGGAAATCTATGTAAAAGGGCCTTTAATCTGGAGTTGGCATACAAGGAAGGCCTTTAAATTAAATGGAAAAATGCTACAGAAGACACTCCCTTCACAGAGAGTACACGTCAATAAGACATTGGAAACGTCTGGTTAAATGCTTTTTGCTTTACCTTTTAGATAGTTGGTTGCTTAATAATTTTTATAAAATATTCTTTGGCTGTGTTTAAAGATAAAAAAACAGGCTACATTTTATTTATTGTACATATTCATTACTCTATGCATTGTATGCATGTTATGTCAGTACATAAATAGATAAAACATTATTCCTTGCTAAGGACATTATTTGTGGACTTTTAAGGTTGGCCACCAGCAAAACATGTTGATAAAAGTGCCATAGTAAACACTGACCTCCTCTAGAACCCCCACACTGTCCCTGTTGCTGTACATTTGAAGAAACAGACCTAGTTTATCCCTGGTGAACAGATAATGAAGATTCTGATGCACTTTCTTTAGCCAAACACAGAGCACCTTGTAGTTAGGAAATGGACAGTTACAGCCCAAGAAGAAAAGTGGGAGTAAAACCAATAGGGCTATTTTGAGAATAAATGAGTAAATGATAGCTGCCATTCCATTGTTTCAGTTCTGGAAGTAGCGCAGAACTTTTTCCCTAGTGGTAAACAAAGTTTAACATGCACCTATGGGGGGAGTGTGTGTGTGTTGGGGGGGGGGGAAGGGGGCTTATTGGGGTTTAGTTCCTCTTTAAATGTGAATGGGCCCTAAAAAATAACTAACAACTCTTGCTCTCTGAAGCTGATGTTAACATTCAGTGATACATCTGCCAACACACAACTAAAACTTCTTATTTGTGTTTTGTAAGCCGTTATTTTTAAAATATTTTTAATTCAAGGAATGCAGTTATTTTCTTGTACTATCAATGTCATATTGAACCAATAGAAACCATAAATATTTTTTGTGACCTGGAACTATTCAACTACTAAGCAAGTTTCACATCTATACTCCATTTGCTGCAGTAAAAATTTATTTATGAAATCCGTTTCCAAGCTTTACAAGTTTTGAGATAATAAAAGAGGAAGCTTACTGATTCTGGAGCTATGAGAGGCCAGGAGGGGTTTTCATTTTTTCTTGGAGGCCCTCTCTAAGAAAAAAGCTTTAATTATATGTTTGCTTGGCCTCCAGCTCATTCAAATGGAAAGACCCTTACATCTGAGTGCTGACATAATCTAGGGTTTACGTAATGATCCATCAATCAGATGTGACCAGATGTGAAATGTTAGACAGTGAACTACATCTTCATTCTGCTTTTTGACAGTAAGTAATATACAGCTGTTAGTTGTTCTAAGCTGCAAGAATGAAGCCATGCAAAGCTAATTTAAAATTCTACCATGTTTTACACGTGTTTGTAATAATAAATTACGTTCAAAGTTACTTAAGAGATAAAAAATAATCACCTCAGGGAAAAAAAAAACTTGCATTTGGAATTCATGTATAAAGTAAGGGTAAAATGTGAATTTTAAAATGTCTTTACATCATACATCAGACTTGGATCTGGGTACTACACTCCAGTCCCAGTGGTTGTTATGTAAAGTCTAAATTTGACCACAATCTAGAATCCTGATCCCTTCTGTATTTAAGGAGAAAATCCAATGTTCTCCGCCAGAATGCTGTAAAGAAGGACCTGTGTCCTCAATGTCCTGAAGCAGTACTACTGTTACCTCAATGTGGGAGAAATCAGAAAGGTGGTCTAGAACTAGTTTAGATACCCATGTTAAGCCTCCCACTGATGTTGGTATATGTTAAATTGTAACTAAACCCATGCTACTCAGCTATCCCAATGCAGGGCGCAGCAATTTTCTTTATTTTTTTCTTTCTCTGTATGATCTTTGGTCGTGTTGATTAGCCATGCTGGGATTAACTGAAACTTCCGCACAGGCGCGCAGGAGCTTTTTCATTCCTGGTGCTGGGATTTTTGGGTTTCCCTGGCAATGTCCTTTACATTAAATAGTTGGAAGTAAACTAAACCACCACATTCAGAGATGGCCCTTATATTAAGGACTCCGAAACAGCAAAAAGAATCAAATATACAGCTCAGAATGTCTCAGAGCATTTCTTACTGAATGCTTACATCTTAAATTTAAAGTTATTTGTTTATCAAATATTTTATGAGAAATAAGAAGCAGTACAGTACAAGTGACATTGTATTTACAGTAATCATCAACATACCAGTTTATATCAATGTATTTGTTTTCAGTAGGTTAGATTGCCAGGCTGGGGTGTAAAGACGTTTCTCAATTTGTAATGTAACTGGTCAAATTCAATAGCAAAAGTTCCTTTTTACAAAAACCATCTGAGTTTTAACTTAACTAAGTTTAACTAAGTTTTTGCTTTTAAGTTCTGCAATGTTATTCAGAAAATTCTCTTGCTTCATTTCGGCTTATGCTTATGTTTCCTGTTTAATATAAACTAGAATTAGTTGGGGCAGTAGTGAAAGGTAAGTTGTGATTCCATACTTTTTTTTTCTCATTTTGTTTTTTATTGGTTAGCAAAACTTTGAAGTTCCAAACCCTGGTAAGGATATTTCTGGATGGAAGCTCAAGCCAAATCTTTATCTTTAATTACATCAGAGGGTTGTACAGAGAGTTGTTTTCTTTTTAGCTTCATTACTGTGTCTGTTGTCTCTAAATTAAATCCATATTTAAATCTTACAAATAACATGAAGAAGTAATAGACATAATGTGTGGAGCTGCCAGGAGATTATGCACAATTTGTAATAATATTTCTTTGAATCTGTTTTTAATAATATTGTGTAAAACTGTTTATATAAGGCATGTGGTGTCCAAATCTGTCATAACAATACCAAGTGACTTCAAACTCAAACACCAGTCTGAATGTTTATGCTCCTAAGCAATACTGAATATTTAACTTTTTTTGTGAAAAAAGTGAACTCTTCTTTAATAGTCTGACTATAAACTATGTCTGTGACCTCAGATGTGCAGTGGATATTACCTGCTCAGGAGAACTCTGCCACTAGTCCCTGATCCCATCGTCCCAGAGCAATCTCCTAAAACTTCCTAGCCCCTACTTTCTTGAGGAAAACAATACCCAAAGAATTTCTTTTTTATGCCCTTCTCATACAGCCAATAATCCTGCCAATCTTAATTCAAAAAGATTTTTTTTTTTTTTAACTGAAACTGTTGAGTTAGGAAAAAGTACCAAACTTACTCTAGCATGTCTTCAGCCATAACAGTTTCCTTCCAAGAGGAATGTCTTTGTTCTCAGTCTCACATCTTGAGCATCTATTCTCTAAAGCTCCAAACTGTTGCTTGAGGCAAAGGGTCATGTTCATCTTGGGCAAAAATCTGCGGTCCCCTAATATTGTTCATCAATCCACTATGTAGGCCAGAGAACAAAACGGTGATTATTGTGCAGCGCTTGCTTATTTTTCTGTCACTGGAAAAAATGACAAAAGAATATTTTCAGTGACAGTCATCTGACATCTAAGAAGGGGATTCTGGAGCACAGGATAACCGCACACAAAATAAATAAAAGTAGTCCCTCCCAGAGCTGAAAATCAAGTGAACAACTCTTTTATTCACAGGATCCTGTCGACTCCCTTTTTAAATTTTGTCTTTAATAAAAAATATATTTGTATTCTTCTCCCAAACAGGTTATTTTCCCACACTCATTCTTTTGATGAACAATTAAACTAACTAAAAGTATTTCCCTTCACTTCCTGGACTGGATTTATTAAGGCTCTCCAAGGCTAGAGAGGATACACTTTCATCAGTGAACCTAGGTGATACAGCAAACCTGGAATGGATTTCTTCAGTTATTTGCGATTTGTTAGCAAATGTTTTCAGTCCTGGAGCAGATCCGTTTCCGGTTTTCTGGGTCACATAGGTTCACTGATGAAAGTGTATCTTCTCCAGCCTTGTGGAGCTTTAATACATCAGGCCCCATGTCTTAGTAACAATGGGCAAAAAAGGTTGTTTAACCCAGAAGGGGCCCAGACAACAGTATAAATTTGATAGAGGGTCCGGTCCCTTTCTTCTTAAAATTGAACAGAAATTGTCTGTATTTAAACAATGAGCCTTTAAAGGAGGAACACAGAAGGCCACCAGGTGTGGTAGTGATCAGTAGGTGTAGTAAGTGTCCTTTCTACTATAACACTGGGGAACAATTTTGAACAAATTTTTTGTTGACTTAATTTTCTAAGTTTATTTACACTAAAATAGTTATGCTTATACTGGAAGTGCAGTTAGGTTTCTTCTATCACATCAGTTTTTTTTCTCTACCGCTTATATCACTTGGCGAGAGCCAAAAGATCATTTCAGTGACTGTTACTTTTGTATAGTGAAAACTTCAGGATATAACAAGAAAAATAAATGTAACATAGAGTATTCTATTCTACCATCGGCTATTTGCCCAGTGGCTCATTCAGATAAAATCCCAGTGCCGGTTTTCGTTACACTACCCTCTCTTGAAGAACATGTATATGGTGATGAACTAGGTGACAACAATAATGAAAAGTTTAACTTAATTGAATAGCGACTATTCATCGATAGCTCAAAGTGGAGCTTAAAGTGTGTCCTCCCTCACAATGGCAATATATTTGGGTCAGTCCCAATTGGCCATTCAGTTTCTCTTTGTCAAGGATATGCAGACATAGAGAAAGTCATTGAGTTGTCGCATTATCACCAACACAATTGGGTCATCTGTGTTGACCTTAAAATGGCATGCTTCCTTCGTGGTCAGCAATGCGGATACACCAAGTATCCCTGTTATCTGTGCATGTGGGACAGCAGGGCTTGTGAGAGGCATTGGGTGGAAAGGTTTTGGCCTCCAAGATCTGCCCTAAAACCAGGTGATACAAACATTCTACATGAGCCGCTTGTTGATAGAAAGAATATTATATTTCCGCCTCTGCACATAAAACTGGGTCTGATGAAGCAGATCGTTAAAGCTTTGCCGACTGAAGGAGACTGTTTCAAGTTCCTCATTTTGGCATTTCCTAGCCTGTCATTTGAAAAAATAAAGGCCGGTGTGTGCAAAGGTCCACAGATTCGGCAGCTCATCAAAGATGAATTTCATCAGGACAATGTCAGAAGTCGAAAAGAATGCTTGGTTATCATTCAAAGCCATTGTCAAGGACTTTTATGGAAACACACGGGCAAATAATTACACAGAAATTGTCCAGAAACTCTTGGAGAGCTAAAAAATGCTTGGTTGCAATATGAGCATCAAGGTGCATTTTCTGCATAGCCATCTTTCTAACTTCCCGGAAAACCTTGGTGCAGTCAGTGATAAGCAAGGTGAACGATTCCACCAAGATTTGAAGGTCATGGAAGGGTGGTATCAGGGTAGATGGGGTGTACATATGATGGCTGACTATTGTTGGAGCTTCTGGCGCGATTGTCCTTATATTGAACACTCCAAGAAAAGCTATAAGCGTAATTTTTTACCTTAACCGCTTAGCCGAATAATTTTCAAATGTTTTACTGTAAAAAAAAAAATGTCATAGAGTAACAATAAATCCTTTGTATGAACAAAAGAAATTTAAACAAACAGTACATTCAAGTTATTATTTTATTATTTCATTGAATGTAAAATTTGTATGTTTTTTGACAAAAATGCAATGTACCCTGTATCGTAAAAACTGGGTGTGATAGCAAAAAAAAATGGGGTCATTTCTGGATTCACCACCCAAAAAATTAGTAAAAAAACAAGTGTAAGGTCTAACTCAACAAAAAATGTGTCCCCCAGTGTAATAGTAAGTGTGGCCATTCTATCCTATGTCTGTGCTGTGTGGTATACTGTCCTAACCTTCCAACTCTCTATACTGTGATGGGCATGACATACTCCATACTGCCTCATTCTGTGCACTGTGCTGTACTTTACATAATGGCTGTCCATGTGCTGCTGTGTACATTACATACTCATCATTAACATTCAACAAATTGTCAAATTGCAGTTATTGACTGAAGTTCTGATTTGTATCCCATTTGATGAACAGACACACTTTTCTTGTGTTTTCTTGTATTTTTTATTTTCTTCAATAAGCGCATATTTTATTAACTTGGCCAGCCATACACTTTCACTAAATAACTCAGGGGCAGAAACAAGTTTTCCTAATATTTGTTGATTGCAGAGTCTTGAGTAATTAAAACTGCCCTTCTATACCAGCTGGTGTAGGAAAGGATTCCTGAACTATACACCTATGTGTCCCTCTTTCTTGCAGATCAAGGCCTTTCAGTGCTAAGACTCAATGGATAGTTCAGGTCAATCAGTTAAGGGCTCATCACATATCGGCCCTTTGAAGGTGTTTTTCTCCTTTTTTTTTTTTTCCGCTCCTGTTGCATGTTTTATTTTTTAGCAGGTTCTATTTGCATCCCTGCTGTCAGCGTTAGCATTTATAAAACATCAGAGGGAATTTCAAACAGCCAGTGATATGCTGTGCTCAGTGTTTACTGGAAAAAAGTATTTATATTTTCTCTGGAAGTAAAAGGAGTGTATATAAGGGGACCACATTCTGTTGATATTGACATTAGCTCAACTACATTAGCCCAAGAAATCTGAAATACTGAGCACTTCATTTATGAAATTTTCCAAAGTGTAAAACCAAAGCACAAATGTGGATGGAAAGCCTGTGGCAGTACATGTGGGATTCAAGTATAGCTGAGAAATCCAATTCGGGAACAGAAAATATAGAGAGGTTCCGGGACAAGACAAATATTTAACGGAAACCATAAAAATTCATTTTATTCCCTTACAGTCTAGTCCAGCAAATAAGACAGGAGTATAGTAATAAAAGCTTTGGTGCTCTGCCAAATTAGCAATGGAATAGAGAAAAAGCAGGAACAAAATATTTACTCCCAACGCATTGTAAGTGAAGCTGCAGCCAACAAAGATTAGGTCTGTGATAACAAAGCATTATACTTGGAGGTCTAAGTAACTTTAATATAAACTTCTGTTTAGCATTCCAAAATGTAAACGGTGCAAACAAATGTTCACTTATGGTGATGTCACAATGCGGATCACTTAGACAGCACTCATCTGGTTCTGTGACACTACTCTCTCATTGGATAATTCTATAATTTGTGGCTCCATTGCTGCTTTATTGCTGCCAAAAATTTCTCAGCCTTCTGACCAGAGGATTTTCCAAGGGAGAGATCATGGCAGCAGGCGAGCATTCTCAGACCTGATTCTGCCAATAATTTGCCTTTATTTCCAATTTTATGCCTAAAGAAAGTTTGTCAGAAATGCACAATAACATAATACAACTTTGCTTAAAATGGATTTACAGCTATTAATTGCATAACACATTATTAATTGTATAACACAGGCTATGTTCTTACTTGCTGGCCTGTTCAAATTCCCCACTGAAATGTACACTGAGCTGCTCATACACAGTTTAAAGTACAATCCTGGCTGCCAGAGATAAATTAACTCTGTTACACTCTACGTATATGTGCTGGTGTTTCATCATTCCATCCTGGGCAAGATGGCTGAAGACCTTAACCTAGAAGAAGACCAGGTAAACATGGCAGCAATGATGCCAGAGCAAGGAAAAGTAAATGTATAATAGATATTGCAAATAGCCAGATACATTTTATTGCAGAAGAGGCATTGCTGCTTAATAACTCATGAAATATTTAAAGTAGACTTTCTGCAGGTGAAAATGTAATTACAATAATATTAATGATCAAAGTACTGTTATCTGTTAAGAAAATATAGATGCAACCCTTGGTTGACATATTGTGGTCCCTTGAAAATGTTTGCCCACCAAATTTGGCCCACTGTTTCATTTATTTAGTTCAATTTGTTTGCTTGTTTTTATTTTTTTGAAAATCCCAAGTATTTGTGAACATAACTTGATGACTGGTATGTTAATGACTTCATTCCACTTTAGCCAATTCCGTGCAGTTGAGCCGTATGTAATCACATTCCCTTTTTTGGCAGAGATGCCACACTCTAGTTGGTTTTAAAGTATACACAGCATTACTTTTATGCACTTTCTACTTTCAGGGCCAAGAAGGGAGGATGTATTGCCATTGGCTGATGATCAGTTATTTGACTCTCTATAAGACTTGTGAATAAACTAAAGCATATAGAGAACCAGTCTGCTCCTTGTTAACCAAAGCAGCTTACATTTTGGTGTTAAATGGCTTGGTCTTTTTTTAATATAAAATACGGCATTTAAGCTTGTTTTTCTTTATTTCAATTTCAGTGTTGTTGATCTTTCAGCCCTTTTAGCTTCTTCCTTTCTACATGGTTCCAATGTCAGCTACATATTCCACTGTATGTTCTAGCTACACATCAGCTGACCTACTCTACAAAGTATTTCATACCAAAACTCTAAAAACCTATGTGTAGATTTTTTTTTAAAATTAAAATTAGCCCTACAGTTTGCTTGTTGTTGATCACTCATTTCAGCTATTCTTAATATATTTTTTGTTTTATGATGGCTTATCACCTTTAAGTGTTGAATTGATCAGTATAAGGTCACAAATAAGGGTGACGGGAGGTTTATAGCTTCTAGCTGTAGGCCCACTTGCAAAGTTTTCCATTCCTCACTTAATCTTATTTGTCAATCTTTAGACATCCAGTCTTGACATGCATTGAAGTTATGTTATCCCTAAACATATACCTCAACTTGTTTGACACCAGAGATCATAAATTGGTGCTCAGGGCATATTCACATACGCTACACCATTGTGATTTCTGGGAAGTCAACAACTTTTGACATAACTGTATATAATCATTTAGTTATTGTTACACCTGGATACACACACACACTGCTAATAATATTTAGAATAGTGTAAGATATATTACTAAAAAAAACAAACATGGCCTTCCTATTGGTAGCAAACAACACAAATTTGGTCAAAAAGCAAACAGTAGATACATATTAATTTAATTTACTTAAGTCTTTCTTTAACTTTTTACCCCTGAGGAACCATTAGATTAAATTTCAGGTGTCTACGAACCCTGCAATATTCCATAAATGGGAAAAATGCTACTTGCTTTGGTTTTCCATAGGAAGAATGAATGTACATTAGTGGTCAAAATGCCATCTCTGACCTACACCCAAAAAGGTTGTTGGAAGGCTCATGTAGAGGGGTCAGCTGATGGCTGTACTGTAACCTGCAATATAAATATCTTACCTTGCATCCTTGTAATTAGAAAAAACAAATGATTGTATCAGATAGTAACTGATATTGATTCAAAGATTTATATTAAGAGAATAGTTTGGAATTATACATCATTGTTTAAAATATTAGTGATACATTATTTTTTATGTGTAAACATCTAAAAAATATTGCCAAAAGGTTTAGTACCCCCTCCTCCCCATGTGACCAGTGGTATTTGTCTTTAGACAGCTTGACAAAGCTAATTACATACAGTAGTGGGACCAGCCAACTAATGGCCAGGCCAAGACGGAGCCCACATTTCAGACAAGTAAATGGAAAATGAGGGAGAGAAGCATGCAAGGTAACAGTCCAATGAACAGAATAAGCAGAAACTAGATTGCTGACACAGTCCAAACAATACACAGGAAGTATGTCTGACAAAGAGTCAGACAGAGATTAGAGATGGCCAGGTCGTTGTCCAGTGCATGAAAAAACCTGATGATCCAGTTCAGGCCTGAAGTTTTTAGTTTGCTTTAAAGTCCACTAATAAGCTAAGGGGTGCATAGCAAATACTTGAACTGTAGTGCTGATTAATGTGTAGCCTAACAGCAAAGATTAAAGGCTGATAACCAATTTTGTGTTTGTACAAAATGAAATCAAATCCACCCTAAAAATTACTTGGGCTATACCAATCATCAATATGTTTTTGAATATTTTAAGAAGTGTAATGAAGGTAACCATTATAAAGTTGTTATAAATATCTGGAGGGCAACAGTATTGGCATCAACTCCCTTGCAACACCCTACATAATTACCATTTAATGGTATTATTGTTTGTTATACCTACACCAAATTAACATCAATGCATTCCAAACATGTTCAGAGTTGTTGCCTGCTAATAGCATTGTGCAAGTTTGTATCAAAATACAAAACTTAGATCTTTACTAAAGGTATTAAACACTAATCATAAACTCTGTCTATATTAGTTTATTTAAAGGGTTGTTTACTGTTTTACCTTGTTTTATATTACAATTGATTTTCCATCGATATCAGTCAATCCTATATGACATCACCTGTCACAAAATGTAAAAAAAAACAGGATTTGTGCTTGCATAGGATTGGTTGGTTAAAGTCAGCAAAGCTTCACCTCATTCACTAGGCTAGCTGAAAAATTCAACAGACAATTAAGTTTGCTAAGTGAACAGCCTGCATTCCTTAAATTATTATTTTCCATAAATCAACCTAAAAGTAGCTAGGAGCTCGTCAGACACTTTGGATTTTAGGCACCTATAAGTGTGGACACCAAACTTTAAAGGGTATCCAAACCCAAGGACATAGTCATCCGACTTGTAAAGTGGTAGCTGCATTAGGAAACCCTTTCTTGATTCCCATTGGTAATTTTTAAACATTTTAAACCACATCTTGTTAGACAATCTAGTTTACATTCTATTTAAATATAAGAAAAAGCTTTTTATAAGTCTGGGCTGTAACATAATTCTGGTACATCAGATTCATCAGTATTCTGAAACACATTGTTCCACTGACTAAAAGGTAATTAGATTTATTTGTGTAGTTTAAGTTCTACAACTTAGGAAACAATTTCTTTGTCCTATTTTGTGACTTTCATAGGGTAATTTAGGTTACAAATAAGGAAATCACTGAAATAATTTGTGTGTCTTGTTGATCGCCTTGTTATATAAGCTCTTGTGGAAAGGGTCCTCTCCTGTGTCCTTGTTTGAAATTTTCTGTAATTTGCAACCCCTATTTACAGTGGAACTAATCCTTCAAAATTAGAAATATTGTGAACTGGCTGGTCTTTTATTGCAGAATGAAAAGTTTATGTCAAAAAATTGTGATCAGACAGGTATGCTTATTTTGTTGCAGATGTGACATTGCCTTTCTCTTCTGCATTAAAAAAAAAAAAAAAACCTTACCTGCCTGATCACCATTTTTTATCAGCTCTTACCTGTCCCTTGCTCCGGTGTGGGCACTGACATCTCTACCCAATCTTTCTTCTAGAATTAGGTTTTGGGCATGTTGACTGGCCAGGCTGGGATACCCAGCACATCCCAGCACCATACACTGAACTGTGCTTGTGTAGTTTAGTGTATTGCAATAAGAACATTATGAACAGACAAATAAGTATGTTGTATTGCAGAAGGAACATCTCCTGCTCCTTCTGCAATAAACAACCTCCCTGTTCATCATTTTATGTGTGTTCCACCTTAATGTACATTTCTGCATAATACGGTTTATCAATAAAACGCAATAGTAATACATACCTTGAATGCACTTCAAAACACCAGCTGTACCTCTGAAATATGAGTACATCACACAGAAATATTTCCATGATGTAATCTTCATACTGATGTAGCAAATGGCTTCCAGCAATGGCATGGTGGTAAAATTGTGAGTTCTAGATTTATGATGTCAGATACACACAGGTGTGCTGGATCTCATTGCTGGGAGGTGCAAAGCATTTAAATCACAAACAAGCCCCAACATCTGACTTAGGTCTACACGCAGCACGGAAAATCATCTGTTATTGTTGTTATCTTACAATTTATAGTTATTCCTACAAGAGTATTTTATCATTTTACTGCCTGGACTGATCTGGAAAATATCCACAATAAAGACTTTTGCGATATTTTGGCATAACATTAGTGAAGAAGCCTTTCTGTGAAGGTATGAAGATTGTTAAAGCCCTCAGGGGTTCCTCTAGAATGTTAGAAAATCAGACCTAATAGCCACATTCTGTGTGGAATGAAGTATAATACAACAGAGCTCACTGCTTTGGAATGCAGAGCTCAGGGGGAAAGCCTGCTCTCAGTCAGCAACGTCACTGTGAACAGGAAAATCATTGTGTGGTCATGATGTCACGCCAGGAAGCCTGAAACTCTCCAAACAAATCTATCATTTCAACTTAGGTCCTGGAAAAAAACTTCCATCCTTATATGTAAAGTCCCTTGGGAGCAAAGCACAGAAGAGCTTGTTGAACGCTGATTAAAAAGAGTTGTCCAATTTGGCATAACATATCATTTATTAACTTATCCCATGTGCTTTTTTACCTTCTTAAATTGTTGGCTAAACTCTCAGCATTTTATTTTTCTGCAATTGATTATTGACCTCAAGCGGAAAATCTGTATCTAAATAATGCAGTTTGCACATCTGTTTTAAGTATACATTTTACTATTCAAAAGCAACCAATGATTTAGGAATGTGGGCTGTTTTAGCAAGCTGAATCCCAGCCACCATAGACCCAACACACTGAGTCATATTTAATAAGCAGAAAATAATTGATTTACTGACCATTCAAAGCCTTTTGGCTGCTATTTGCCTGTCAGAGTTTGCAATGTAGTTATAGAGCATAGTAACTGTCAGGATTTGCCTGTGCATTCATTGGATCATGAATTTTTCATTCCATTATTTGGATTTTCAGTTCTTTAATAGAAAACTTCAGTAATGTGTTTTTGTATTTCTATTATAACTATTGCTACTTTACATTTTGATACATTTTTATAAAAACCATTATTATTTTTATATATGAGTAAATGGTCTCTGCTCCTAGTACAACTAAATGCAATACATTGTGTAGGGTAAATGTGACTCTGTGTCTGTATGCAACCTACAATTTAAAAATATGCTCCAATCCAGGCTTTATAAGAAGTCTTTGTTATGTATTGAAACCGGTTTTACGATTACTGTAGTAATAACTAATAGATATGAATGACTAAGGTTAGGTACACATGTGCAATAATTTACATTAGAAAATGAATGACTAACAACAGATAAATGATTATTCACGATTATTTTGAATTCAAAGACAATCCACCAATAATGTACACACACTAGAAACGATTGTTTGAACAATGCAGGAAGTGCCAGAAAAAATGGACTGCAGAACGCTTCACGATCACTGAATACACTCTATGGATCGCGAACGAGCGTTGCCCAAGCTGAACTGCCTGAGCGGTTGTTCGTTTCCAGCGACATTCCTTGTTCATTGGCATTGTTGTGCACTTTTTTTTGTTAACGATTATCGAACGATCATCATTAATCGTTAATTTCCAACCACAATTCTTGCACATGTGTACATAGCCTAAGATAATGAGTTCTGAAATGGTTGCTCAGCATAACTAATTGTTAGGCATCACGTGCCTTGTTATTTAGCAATCATAATGGTGATATCATATGATGGGTTTACACAAATTATTCTATTTAAGATAATTTTCTGCTGAAATACAGTTGGCCAGTTGGAGCATATCCAAGCTCATTTATGGGTGTTTTGGCATGTGCTGCAATATTATTTCATTTGACTTGTAAGAGTTTGTATGGCTGAATACAGCATTAGAAGTCACAGGGATATGCCAAACTGAATGTCCTAAACAGCATACAAATTTCAAAAGCCTTTTCTATACTTGGACTATCATATTTCGTCTTCATTAGTCCAACTGTCTAAACGTTTTTCTTTTATAGGCTATAAGTATAATAGGCTATAAGGCTATAACGTTTATAGGATAGCCATCATATGAATGTTTTTTTCTGTTTTGCAGCTGAATCAGCTGGAAGAAGCTGCCCATGCAGCCCATACCTTCTTTATGGCCAATCCTGAACATATGGAAGTGCAGCAGAATTTAAAAACTTACCAAACCAAGTCAGAAGTCCCACTAATTGACAGGGAAAGTCGGCCTTATATGGTAAGTATTCCTGACTAATTCATATGTTTTTGAAATTTCAAGTCTTGATAATCTATTCAATAATTTGTAATCGTTTTCCTTTTTATATTACTAAATGTTTACTGTGCTGGAATCTAACTGGTTTGACTTCATTGAACAGAAACATATGCTTCTCATTATAAGGTTTTTTTTCCCACTAGTCATTCAGGCTTGTATTCAGCTCAGTTCAGGCGACCATATTTGTCATGCCTTTTTATTTTAGCTTTTACAATTTCCTTGAATCACTTCTTCATTGCCTGCTTTGCATTTTAAAAAATATGGTTTGTGTTTGTGTGTTTTAGCACAATCACCACCTCAAAGGCATTTAGGGGCCACATGATTAGAGCGATATCAAACATGTTCCCTGTCCTGCTATAGTTTGTGTATATTTAGGCTCTGAAATGAAGGGGCATTTTGCTTATCATTGCTTCCTGGGGTGTCTTTGAACAAAAATTTAAAGTTTATTCCAAGCCATTTTATTTTGTCTAGAATGGGAAAGTAGTAGCAAAGCTGCCAGGTTCTACGTGTTTGTTGTGTCCCAGTGGGCTAATGTGCCTTCTGTAATTGCTTTAGTAACTATTATCTCAGGTGCTGAAAGGAAAAAGCAAGAGTTTAGAGCTGTGACTAGTCAAGAATATATGTGAAATCTTCTAATAGGGACTTGTTGGTCTGACAGCCAAGAGAAAAATTATTTTACATTGAGGCCTTTCCACCTACATCTCATTGTGCCTACAAGGCAGAAACTGAATGACATCTCCCAATTGTAACACATACAAAGGAAAGATGGCCCAGGGTCTTGTCATAATGTACAAATATGCTCAGCATTATGGCCCTTCTATCACTGTGACATCTCCACACTCACTGCTGCTGTCATTTTTGCTTGGTCTTCTCAGGTTTGAAGTTTTTGGCTATCTTCATTGGTGGGGCGGACTGACATAGCTTCTGTACATGTGCATGCAAGCTACTCCATCTTGTCACAGACTCATATTGAGTATGTCCTGCCCTGACAGAGAGGAAGAGGGATCCCTAGCAGTCACAGGATTGTGCTTTAAAAGCCTAAAGTTTAGCTTTAGAAATACTTTGAAGATTTACGGTCTCAAAATATTCTGAAATAGAAGAGAACGTTGATAAAAGGTCAAAAAAGCGGACAATTCTGAATATTCACCCTATGAAGTTGCACTGTTTTCCTTAAGGAAGAGTTAAATTGCCCCCTTTCCATGCATGAACTAACACTTCTTGTCCTAAACTTACCTTTTATATCTCTGAAGTGCAAAGCATTATCTGTGAGGTTTTTTTTATTTGAATTTCATGCTGTCATGAGTTTAAGAAATTAACAATGGCAGCTGTCAGACTTTCGGTAACCTCAGATACCTAATATTCAATATTAAGTGTTGGGCTCAGCAAAACTTTGCAAGTATGTAAAAATGGCGGCTGTAACATGTTAATAGCAATTATGGAAATTTTAGAAGTAATTACTTTACTTTTGTGTTAAACCTCTTTTTTATACCCCATAAAAACCAGAAGCAATGATTATAGGGTTATGTTCTATGATTTTCCTTCATACCTTACAAATTATGCAGTATTTATTATTATTAAAATGTGTATTTTCTGTATATTGTCTTCCTAATTTCTCCAGGAGCTATGTGCCACTATCTTGCCAAAGTGCTAGGCTAGATAATATACATAGCACTCCATAGCTCACCCAGCATTAAGTGTAGGGGTGTATTACTTATTAGCTACCACACTGACACCTAATATTGTGTCAGGCTAAACCAGCAGTGATAGCTGATGTGAGATTTCAGCTGACTCTGCTACCTCAGTGAAATACCCTCACAGCCTGAAAACACATTTTCTGTGACCGGTTTACCAGATGGAGATTACATTTCCTTTTTAAATCACTTCTGGACACTCAAGTGGAAAAACATAAGATCCACATGGATCAGGTCACATATGTGGGAGTAATTGTTACTCCAGACAGAAATAAATTAACTGTGCAGTAATATAAGCACTGGTATTATATAATGTTTGTATAACAAATCACTAAAATGTATCTAATTCTAACTGTTAGGAAAATTATCATTCGGGTGTGAATCTCTACGATCAGGAACAATATGAACAGGCCATCAAGCACTTTGAGGAGTCTTTAAAAGGCTATTTTCAAGCAGATGTTGAGTGCAGAGCCATGTGCTGGGGGCCACAGAAGTTTGATGAATATGAATATGTGGACTACAGATCAACTTTGTATGAAGTCATGGCAGGTAAGCACTTCTTACATGAACTCAGCACATTTCATGTACTTATTGCTGGCAATGTAAAGTTATGATGTGAACCTGTGATGTTAATTGCTAAACTTATGGAGCCAAATAGCCTGTCTGAAGTCAGCGTGAGGAAGGGGAATAGTTCCAGCATGGAAAAAACTTTGTGGTGTTTATAGGTTTAAGTGTAAGTTTTTTTCTTCAAAGTTAAGCTGACATTTTATATTACCACTTTCCATTGTTAAAACACATTTTATTCTTTTAAAATGTACATACATTATTGCAGTTTGAACAAAAAAAGAAAAGAAGGGTTTTTGTGGCAAATAAAAGTATTGTATTAGATGATACTTTTCACATACATAATAATACATAACCTTTCTATCTGGTAGGCCACAATGGAAGACTTGTGGTTTACGAGAGACATTGATTACAGTTTAGGCCCTAGTAGTCACTATACAGTAGTCATCCAGCATATTGTTCACATATACAACCATATACTGGACTTGCAGGTAAGCATTTGTACTTGGAGACTGTTGTACTGACGCGTGTCACCCTATTAGGCTTCCTTAGGGGGAGCGGTACATCAACGAAACGTTGCGCAAGTAGTATGTAAACTAAGTTTGCAAACATACATATAGATTTTAGAATAGTGTTAACATTAGGTAAAAGATCAGAGAGACAATATATTCCAATAGGGTGTAAAAAGTTAGTCACATAGTAAGTCTTAGGTTAACTATAACCAAAAGGACAAAAGAAAGTAATCTAAATAGATAAATAAATATGCCTTTTAATATATGAATGATACCATAGATGGATTAAAAGTGTGATTAATGCAAATTTTGGTTACATAACACTTTCATGGTCTTTTAATGTGACTTGGTTCTGAACGCCTGATGATGGAGAAGGGCGTCCCAGATATATGGGGGGTGGGGTTTTGTTTGTTTTGTCTTCTGTTTTGTCAGCCGTAGGGTCAGCTGTTTAAGTCCCAGGAGGTAGTTGTTTTTCTAAAATAAGTTGTGGTAAATATAAAGTAAATATCAAATATAACCTCTACATATAGTGAGGTTTTAAACATACCTGGAAGGTTGGACATACCTGTATGTGTTATGTTATTTCTCCAATTTGAGCAGAGTGATGTGAAGAGCTGATGGCGTTCAGCGAAGCAGGGGAATTCCTGCGGTGCCGTATCTATTTAAAAGATGGCGTCCCAGGGACCGGCCCACGTGCACGCCACCAGCGTGGGGAATAGGCTGAAGGCTGAACGGATGACGTAGGCCATCCGAGCCACATCATTTGGAGGATAGAGGGCGGGCTCCCAATCACCCGGCTCAGTGTTGCGACCTGTCAGAGACCGGTCACAGCACAGTGTCCTCGTCTAATAAGGGGGGACATATCTATCTAAATCAGCACTCATTCATCTGTATTGTGGCTTACCAGATGAAAATGTTTGTATTGTTATATAAGAAGTATTATCCAATACAATACTTTTATTTGCCACAAAGCCCTTCTTTTCCATTCTTTTTTCAAATATTATTAATATTGGGTTGGCACACTTAGTCCTTTAGGAGAACCAATTTAAAACCACCACCAACATTGATCTATACACACATGTACATTATTGCAGTAATGGCGAACAAGAAAAAAAAACAAAGTGTCTACTCATAGATGGGATTGGAAATTATGTGGCCTTACAATTGAGCACCTGTAGAGTCTATGGGACTATGGGACTTCTCCAAGAAATAAGAAGATAGAATATCATAGGTAAACCTGGGTGATCCAACTTTAATAAATCAGGCCCAGTTTTTTACTCTCACTACAGGCTATTTAGGTCATGGGCTGTACAACAAGCAGCAGAGGGCTGCATGTGGGCATTTAGCATTTATGCTGCCAATCGTATCTTTAGAACTATCAGATCCTATGAAAAAAACGTATATTCAATCAGCCATACATAAGGTGAAAAATATACATACTGTGCATGCTCATGCAAAAATAATTATGGTATACTACAATACACTACATGACACATTGAATGCCTCCTATCCTTCGAGCTGTTCTAATGCAATTGGAAAGGTTCAGAAATCTGGACTCTATCCAGAACACAAATTGGCTTCATAACATTTTTCCATATTCTCAGCAGGTTGAGTAAATGTTTATAAGTACAAGATCTAGTATGTCATTCTTCTATTTTTGTGTTGGCTTATGACATGAGCACATTTTTCATATCGGTAATCTTAAACACAATCTATCATGACCAGGCAAGAACAGCACATATCTGAAAGTAGTATACACAGGAAATTCAAGCCAAACAATGATCCAAGTATTTTTTTGTATTTTAGACCCCTAAGAACCAGATTTACCATAAAGTCCATAAATTAGGTAACACAATGTATGTGTACTGTTGGTTATAAAAAACACCACAAGACACTCCTGTATCCAGAGACTGCTGGAATTATATGGAGCAGTAATACAGGTTAAATAATAATGGTAATATTCCTATTAAGTTGTCTGACTGCTATACCCACCCTTTTGATTTAATACTTTGATTTACCCACCATGTAAAAAATCAATTTTATTGAAAATAGAAAATGGCATAGTTATTATTTAATGAGAATTATTTGAATTTGTACTATAAATTATTGCTGTCTCAGTTGCGGTCTTTTTTTGGCTTCTCTCTTTCTGTTATTTTGATGTCATCTGCTGTCCATGTGGCATTTAGCAGGAGATATGCCATAGTAAATATCAGTATGGACAGGAGCAAGCTGGGTCATATTTACTTTTCAGGAGCATTAGTGTCACCCATAGATTTATGGGCACCCTTGCTAGAGTTTGTCTGATAGCTGAGGTCATCAAACAAAAGTTGACCAAGCTGGAAGTCATAAATCTGGCTCTGAAGAGAGGGATTCCAAACCTGACTCAGAATTTCCATAAAATGACATCATCAACCATAAAGAACACATTTTAAGTGAATGCTTAACTTTTTCAGTTGCTTTACTCGGTGATCCCACAAAATATTTGGGATGATGGAAAGACGGAGCTATAGCAACTAAGTAAATTCAGGATAACTTCTAGAGTAGCAGCCAAATCTATAAAATAAAAGATCCCAGGGGAGCTATAATATTCTAGCTTTAAAAAGATTCAAGTAGAAGCAAACATTATCTCATTACGCAATAGGGACCAGATATCTTTTTTTTTTTTTTTTTTTTGCTTAGCTTATTCGTCTGTTTTTCATACCACTGGCACATTAGACTTGGTGCTAAGCCCAGGTAACACTTATCAAAACCTTTATTCTTATAAGTTTAATTGCTCTGAAATAGCAGTAACATAAAAAGCAGCTGTCACAAGGACATATTTGGTTCTCCCTGGAAGTCTGGATCCATGCATCATCTGCTGTATACTTTCTGGGATATATGCTCTGTATTTCAGCATTAATCTGTTTTCTTGGCAGGGAAACCACAATCCATTGCCTTTTGGAAGACTCTGTTAAATAATGTGAATCATTTTAGCCTATCGTGGGAATTGTGTGCCAAAATTAAACTGCTGGCTATTTTGTGAGGGGGGAAATATTAATAAAAGCTACCATGATTTAAAATATAAACTCTTCATTATGTACACTCACAAGCAGGGTGTAAATTGCCAGAATACATTTCCTGAAAAGATTCCTAGAAGTCCTAAAGAGCTCTAACCTAGAATCCAAGAACGACATGTGCTGGAGATTTTCTCTGCTGGTAGATACATTTGCGTAATACACAGCTATGACAATATGTCAAAAATTTACCTAGCCTACACTTCTTAATAGGAAAAAATAAATTTTTTTCATTTATTTGCTAAAGAATATATAAAGATGGAAATTTAACCTCTGCCTCATGATGGAAGTCAGCAAACAGTAGATAAGATTAGCATCAAAACATCTGAAATTCATGTTCGTTCCAAGTCACCTACAGAAGTTCTGAGTCAATATGTGTCGACATGAAAAGCCAGGATTCCAGGTTTTTTGCTGGGGATCAGCAATGACACTATTATTAAAATCTGTGTTTAACCTGCACAACATAGAACTAACCCTTCTGCAATAAAGTATACTTACTTCCCAATCACCCCTTTAAGGTGTCAAAACTGATTAGCTGTGCATGGACATTCATGCAAGCGTTGGTAGACAGGATACCCAGCACATCCCAGCTTCCTCTAAAGATGGCGAGAATGAATGAGTGCCTGCATGGAAGTTACAACAACCTGGCACTGCCAATCAAGATGGCAACAAGGATAAAGATGGCAGCTCCTGCGATGGACTGGGAACGGCAGAGTATAAACAGGGCTTAGTTCTGCTTTAAAGCTGGATAAAAGCTTTGCAAATGCTTTTCTCAATGTTGCACATATACTCAGCCATCTACATGATTTATCAGACCGAGACATGCCTTCCTTTTACTTCAGGGTCCAGTTCTAATGCTCATGTGCTCATTCAAGTGTTTTCAATAGGGAACAGGGGTCAAACATGGACACAGACAAGCATAGTTGGCAGCTATGTAGCTCCATATTCAGTACACGGAATATGTACAGTTTTTTTTTTTTTTTTGCTGAGTATTAACTTTTTCATTCATTTGTGTTTCAGTAGTATTTTAGGGCATCGTAGCAAACTGACAAGCCCCCTTACTTCATGAGCCTAATTTAGCTTTAGGTGTCCATGGCCCTCTTGTTTGTTCATTGGTTGTATGTCTTTTGCACATTTTTTTGGTACTTACCACTGCATACTGGGAACACGCCACAAGACTTTTCGTTTTAGATCTTCTTTAACAATTCATCTAGCTATCACATTGTCAAAGTTATGCCAATCGTTACATCATCCTACATCCTTACCCCATTGTTCCTGCGCCCAACACTTTGCCATCATTAACTCATTGTTTATTAGCTGCATAAAATATCACAACCGTTAACAGATGCCACTTCAGCTATCAGTGCTTACAGGCAGACTGATAAATAACAAAAAAAGGGTGTTATATATGGCTACCTAAAATAGTTATGTGCCATTTAATAGTAATCTAATGTTTAAAAGTGTTTTTAGTGATAAAATGTAATTTGCTAAATATTACTGTATATTACTCTATTGTCACTCAGTTTCCAAATCTACTTCTATTACCATATTTTTACACAGCACCAGGGAAGCCAAACTGATTTTACATTACAGAAAAAAACATGCATATGGAACACACACAGGCAGATTTGTACTAGAAGAATGCCAACCCTGAAAGATGCCATAAGGTTAGGATTAGAGCTGTCTCAAACTGCCCTTCACATTATTTCAGAAATATGTAAATGTTATGCCTATACATATCTTGAGCGTAGACTTAGCTTATTGTCAAGTTGAAGGTAGTTCCAGTTTGTGCACATTGCAAGAGTATTTTAGGTGTAACGTTGTTCAGACCATTGCTGCCCCGTTTGACCCCATACAGACCTCATTATATTCCTTCTGCAGAGGAGAGTTTCACAACAGTGATAATTTTAATCAGAAAATACCATGAATAGGTGGACATGACCTTCAGAAGGCAAAACACACAGATGTTCCCTATCTACTTTGTCAGGAATTTTGATTAAAATGAAACTTGACTCTAAGCCAAAATGCCTTGTTTTTGGCAAGGAGGATAGCTCTAGTACAAACTTCCACTCCAATGTTATAATTTATAAAAATGGCATGCTTGGATTTCTGTTCATGATGTATTCATTTTTTCTACCTACTCTGTTGCATTAAAACCTTCCTACAATATGTCTATTTAATGGTAACTGTAACATCTTATTCCTGTCCACAAACAGCTGCACAGCACTAACCATGTACCGCCTCTTCCATCATTATTACAGGTTTTTTCTATATGGAAACATAAATTCCTGCTCAAACTACTTAAATTAAGTTCAGATATATTGGTTGTATGATGTTCATCCTTTATGAGGAAATTACTTTCTTATGAATAATGTAAGAAGCAGGTTTGTGGAACTAGATTACGATACACTAGGGACGTTGTATATACAAAAAAGCTGGGTCTGGATAATTTTTAGGTACAGAAGAATACTGATTAGGTTTTGTTCTGTCCAATACACTTACTGATGAGATGGAAAGTCATGGGAAAGTACAATACTCTTTCTGACGAAACAAGGGGTGACGATAAATTTTCCAGGGGATACACATGTTTTGTCCAGTCAGGGAATTACCAACAATGTAGTATAAAGGCTTGAGCTATTTGTTCCACTTCATCATGTAACATCCTCATCCACACTGCAAAATGCAGAACACAACTGCATCTGACAACATCTGGAAGATATTCTCTCAATTATTCTCCTTTCTGATGCCCCTATAGGAAATCAAATAAATAGTTGTCATTAAGGTAGGAAGGCATAGACTGATATTGAAATGTCAGCATTTTAACCCTTACCTACACCGTAGATATTGTTTTCTTGTTTGTGTACAGCTTAAGAGAGCAAAGACTTTTTTTATCATACAGCAAAGATTACACTGGGGAACGCATTTTTGTTGAGTTAGATCTAAAGCTGCGTACACACTTCCAATTTTTATCGTTGGAAATGAACGACGAACAAACGATGAACGACCGATTGGCAAAAATCGTTCGTAAAAAAAGTAACCAATGACGCCGACGAACGAGGATAGTCGTTGGAAATGAATGACCGGACCGGCGGATCAGATTGGACGACGATCGTTGACCATCTATCGTGTGTACGGTCGTTCAGTGATCGTCCATGGTCTGAGCATGCGTGGTGAACGAACGTTCGCTCACTTCCTGTGGTGCACGTCACTTCCTGTATCGTTCAAACGATTGCATCTATCGTGTGTACAATATCTTTGAACGATCGTGTCCTTATCTGTAGGTACAGGATCGGTGCCATACGATCGTTCGCAGATATCGTGCAGGATCGTTCGCCGTTCGTTTACCAACGATAAAAATTGGAAGTGTGTACGCAGCTTTACACTTGTTTTTTACAAATTTTTGGGTGGTGAATCCTGAAATGACCCCAGTTTTTTGCTATCACATTCAGTTTTTACAATACAGGGTACCCTTCATTTTTGTCAAAAAACATACACACTTTACATACAATGAAAAAATTATGAATTAACTTGCTGCTTACTGCTTATTTAAATTTCTTTTGTTCATACAAGGGATTTATTGTTACTCTATGACATTTTTTTTTACAGTAAAACATTTTAAAATGAATCAGGTAAGCAGTTATGGTAAAGGTTTACGCTTTTAGCTTTTCCTGGGGTGTTCAGTGTTAGGACAATCCTGCCGGATGCTTCAACAATAGTCGGCCATCATATGTACATTCCATCTACCCTGATACCGTCCTTCCATGACCTTCAAATCTCGGTGGAATCGTTCACCTTGCTCATCACTGACTGCACCAAGGTTTTCTGGGAAATTAGAAAGATGGCTATGCAGAAAATGCACCTTGATGATCATATTGCAACCAAGCATTTTGTAGCTCTCCAAGAGTTTCTTGACAATTTCTGTGTAATTATTTGCTTGTGTGTTTACAAGAAAGTCCTAGACAATGGGTTTGAATGATAACCAAGCATTCTTTTCGACTTCTGACGTTGTCCTGATGAAATTCATCTTTGATGAGCTGCCGAATCTGTGGACCATCAAACACACCGGCCTTTATTTTTTTCAATTGACAGGCTAGGAAATGCCAAAATGAGGTACTTGAAACAGTCTCCTTCAGTTGGCAAAGCTTTAACAAACTGCTTCATCAGACCCAGTTTCATGTGCAGAGGCGGGAATAAATTATTATTTCTATCAACAAGTGGCTCATGTAGAATGTTTGTATCACCTGGTTTTATGGCAGGTCTTGGAGGCCAATTCCTTTCCACCCATTGCCTCTCACGAGCTCTGCTGTCCCACATGCACAGATAACAGGGATACTTGGTGTATCCGCGTTGCTGACCAAGAAGGAAGCATACCATTTTAAGGTCAACACAGATGTGTTGGTGATAATGCAACAACTCAATGACTTTCTTTATGTCTGCATATTCTTGACAAAGAGAAACTGAATGGCCAATTGGGACTGACCCAAATTTATTGCAATTGTGAAGGAGGACACACTTTAAGCTCTGCTTTGAGCTATCTAAAAATAGTCACCATTCAATTAAGTTATAGATTGGAATTCCCAGTTCCTCCAATAAACCAAGTATGTTATGGCAATACACAAATCCACTGTCAGTTCTAAAGTACTGCAGAAGTGCAATTTCTCTGGTTCGAAAGTACAATACCATCGTTCCTTTTTCAGGCAAGTTTTTCTTGCGCAGTCTTGATGCTAGGAGTTCTGAAGCCTTCTTTGATAGTCCCAAATCACGTGCCAAATCACTTAACTCATGCTGATCAAATCCTTTACGAACAGAGTCCTCTTCATTTTCAAACTCTTCATCATTGTGGTCACATAGTTCATCACCATAATCACGTTCTTCAAGAGAGGGTAGTGTAACGAAAACCAGCACTGGGGTTTATTCTGAATGAGCCACTGTGTGTATAGCCGATAGTAGACTCGGATACTCTATTACATTTATTTTTCTTGTTATATCCTGAAGTTTTCACTATACAAAAGTAACAGTCACTGAAATGATCTCCTGGCTCTCACAAAACCATAGATATACCAAATGGCATCTTATCACGTGTTCCCTTTTGTCCACATCCGTAAACCCTCGAAATACTGTTTGCACACCTTATGAGGGGCCCAAAACTTATCTTGATCACCAAGTTTAACTTTAAAATATGTTAAATAGGCTTGCTCTACAAATGTGCTGATATTTGCACTTTGGGAATGATAAAACTGCCACAGAAATAACAAAATGAATCAGGGTTGTTTAGGCACATAGGACATGAAACAGCAGAGCCAGACATGAACTGAAAGAAAGGAAATACGTGTGTTAAGTTAAAAAACGAATTTGCTCCTCTAACCACACTGTCTTGCATGTAATTGAATAGCCTATACAAATCCACGCTGCAGTAATCGCATTATGTTAAGCGGTAGAGAAAAAAACCTGACGTGATAGAAGAAAAAAAACTGCACTTTCAGAATCAACATACCTATTTTAGTGTTAATAAGCTTAAAATTGAAGTTAACAAAAAATGTGTTCAAAATTGTTCCCCAGTGTTATTTTTTGCATTATAGTGCAAACTGCAGAAACTGCTTATCAAAAATATGCAACTTCCAAATACCATAAAATGTGATGTTTAATCTGCGTATTTTAAGCATTCCCTTGTTTATTCCTTCCTGCTCATCAACATGTAAAATAAGTTTTTAAGATGAAACTGTTATATTCTCTTTATATATCTCATTTTATCTCCAGCTGTATGCTCACTAGAGATCTTGATTGTCTATGCCAGGGGTGTCCAACTCAAATCACATAAGGGGCCGAAATCTAAACCACAGACTGTCAGGCCCCAAACTTTTGTTTGAAATACATAGTCTTAGTAGAAGTATAGATCCTTCCTCACCCTGAGGCACCATATTTCACGTCATCCTCATGCAATACTCATGTTCTGAAAATAAGAACATGCTTGTCTGCTTGTCTTCGTGAAGCATGAACATGTATTCGCTTTTCGATCTTTCATTAAATTGTCTCTCTTCTGCATCAACTTTTCTCTTGGACATTTTGGGAGTGATTGCTTTTTTGTTCTTATCAGCTTTTCTTGAGGTCAGTGTACCTGACCTATCCTAGCCTGTCTTGGCCTGTCTATGTGAGGGGAATGGAGCCATGGACTGTGCTGCGGCTGAGGCCTGTGCCTCTGAGTCTGGAGACATTGCTAATGTAGCATCCTACTGAGATTCCATACCTGAAGCAGCAGCAGCAGGATCGGGGCTCTGGCACAGTCGTGCTTAGTGCTGGGTCTCGGCAGGAGTGTGAAGAAGCAACTTGGGTCCTTCTGCCTGCAGTGCAGTCAAGCACTTGTGTGGACCAACCTGCTTCTACCCAGCTTTCTGGGACTGGGTCCTTCTGCCTGCAAATGTCAGGCGCTTGGATGAGGCACACTAACCACAGGCCACCTAAAATGGCCAGACGGGCCTGATTCAGCCTGTGGGCCTTGTGTTTGACAACTGTGCTCTTTGCAGTGTAGACAGATCTTGATTAGAAGGAGGCTGTACGTTTTGTACAAGAGATAATCAGAGCACCCTGCCACAGTACTCTTCTGAAAAGTCCTCAACACTGATGCAAGCAGCAGGTTGGCTCTTTGTAGAAGGTAAAACATATTCAAATTAATTCATGGGGGGATGTCATGTGTAGCCTGCATGTGATTCTGAGCCTTTTTGATTGAAAGAACTAAAATCCAGTGGACAACGGTGGAATATTGTCAATAAAGCTGGGAAGGAAAGGGCAAGTTGATGCTGGATGTTGTCCAACCAGCAAAAAACTTGTTCTGTCCATCATACTGCAGCTTTAATGGACAAAAAAAGTTCACATCCAAAAAATGTACAGTGAAATCAGAGGAAACCTTTTTAGTGGAGGAGAGGAGATGATATGTCCCTGTTTATAGTGAAGGTGAGGCTGGAGTTCAGCTTGATATTTTGATTGCTGTGTTATGCCTTCATAGAATTTGTATCTCTGGCATTGATATAGCTGCAGTTTTAAAGTGATATATTTCTGTTACCTGCATAATAAATGTAGTGGTCTGGGGCCCTTGACTGTAACATGTATGTTAGTGATAGATGACAATGGGTATTTTAAGGAGAACAATATAATATTTCAGTGAAGAAAACCTAATTGTGATTTATAACGTGTGGAATATGGAGAACGGCCATCCGTACCACATTTCTTTGAATAGCATCTCTTGACAGTAACAAGTATAGACCTCCACATCTGGGAACGAGCTTGTAAATTTGCAAACTTGCAATGCCATGTATTAAGAACTTGAAGGTGATGACTGAACTGATTAACTTTGTGCTTGATTGTTGATAGGTGTTTGTACAGTGTGAATCCTGGGTTATAATCCATCATGTAAAGTATGTAATGTATGTGTATGTTTTCTAACACAGTGGAGAAAGCATTAAAACCTCTGTTATTTTTTGCTGCCTCCAGATTGAGAGATTTACTGTATTTTCCTGTCCTGGAGACGCAGAACAGACAAAAATGCCTTTTTGGATATTTTAACAATATGGCACAAATGACTTTATTAATGTATGTTAAGTTGGACTGGTACCGTTCAGAGCTTTCTCAAACTTTTTTTCACAGTAAATTGGAGTGACGCTCAGTGGGAGGAATGTCACCCTTACAGAAAGCCAAAAAGATAATTGGTGTCAATGGTAATGGTCCTGGGAGGGACAAATTGCTCATTGCTCAAGGAAACCCAATCAAATTTTTTAAAACCCTATGGTTCCACAGAACCCTGGTTGTGAATCACTAGTTCAGACTCCAGCATGTCCTTCATTGTCCCACAAAGACTGCATGTTACTCATAAGAATGCTTTGAGAGCAGTGCTAACATGAGTGCTGAGCTGCATGTACTGGAATGAGTTCTGCAACCAGAGTTTTATGGGAGCAGTGCTTACCCTGAAAGTGCTGTTGGCTGTATTTACTTAAGTATGTTCTGAGGTTTAAGAATTGCACATTTTCAAAGAAAATATTAGGACAACTATTTTTGGATCTGAGAGTGCTGAGAAAGTGGACCACTACCAATGGTCTTTGCCATTATACCTTTTCCCATGCTTTGTGATGAATAATTATTAGTCTAGTGAATCCCAGTAACACTATAATAAAAAACAACTGTTTTTGGTAAATTAAACTGGTTGATTTAATTACAATAGATGCTCTTTGGTCTTGGCATAACTGATTATTGTTATCACAAATCTACTATGACATGTCTGCATCTCAGCGATCTCTCAGAAATTGCACATATGGAAGCTTTTACTGAGCTGTGATACTGATCCAGCTATACAATTATCCTGTAAGAGGTCACTTGGTCTTCGACAGCAAACTGCTTGTATACTAAACTATAATGGCTAATAATCAAGATAAAGTGTTTCAGGGCCAGTCTGTTTTATGACCCAGACAATATTTGCTAATTGGTTTACTACTCAGTGTGGCTCCATAAGACTTGGTGCTGATGATGCTGACATGTGGAGATGGATTGAAACCATAAAAGAAAAGTTGGTCAGATAGCAAAGAATGTCTTGTGGACAAGGTCTGCAAGCCATTAGCCACGTCATTTTTAAGAAAATGTTTTAGGTGACCAATAGATGCTTTTTTTCTACTTTTATTTTAACAAGATTACCTAGCAGATTTTTGGGAATTGCTTTTGATAGGTGCTAACAAATGCCTCAGAAATTAATTTCCTAATATACATGTGGTCATTGTAAAAAAATAAATAAAAAATATGAGCAGTTAAATTACTAACCATTTGAGAGTCAGTTTGAGTTTTGAAACGTTTTACCTTTCCCTTTTATCTTTATAGACCACTATATACAGATTATAGTCTGCGAGCATGAGTGCATAAGAGACCTGGCCACGCGACCTGGACGCCTATCACCAATTGAGAACTTCCTTCCCTTACATTATGACTTCCTCCAATTCAGTTACTACAGAGGTAATATTGCTTTTATTCCTCATTTAATTGTATTCCAAATTATTTTTTTAAGCTTCAGAGGTCATTTATGAGGTATGCACCCATTATGTGTAAAGCCTAAACTTCCTTAAATTTGTATAAAATGGGAAAGTTTTCCAATCCCTTTTATGTTTTGCTGCCTATGTCCCTGTGGCAAAAGTTTGTCCTTTCTGTTTGTTCTGATAACCACTGGACCTGATTGCCTGGTATGGACAAGAATAAATTCTCTTTACACATTTCCATAAATAAAAAACCTTTGTTTAAGAATGTATGAATTTGCTTAGGTTAAAACGTTGTCTAACCAACTTGAATTTCACGGTCCTGTTCAATGACAAGCTCTTTATTGGCTGCTGTGGATCCTACATAAAAGGAGTGGTATCTGGTGGGCTAAATCCTTAAATCGGGGAAGTCTGGCCTTGTGTAGCAAAGTGGAAGACATTTTACAGTTGACCCATGGGAGTAAATAAGAGATTCATCATGGTGTCTATTTTAAAGCAGGATTTCAACTTGTTACCAGTTTGCAACTGTTTATATTCTTTCTTTAAAGGGCAAGTGTACCTTTTGGTACAAGATGTTCCTAAATAAATACAGCCCTCCTTTGGAGTTCAGCCCACCTGGTCTTCTACTCACCTTGTCCTCAATAGAGTAATCCTTAAAGTCTGGAACCTTCTATTTTTTGGGCATGCTCATCTGCACCACATTCTTCTTCATTTCTATAGGGAAAAATGTACTCTTCAGGACAGTTTGAGTCCACAATAAGAATGGGTTGAATGGAGACTGGAGTATAACCAGTAATATTGCTGGAGCAAGGATGAAGTTGAGTATAAGACCAGGTGCTCTGCTTTTAGAGGACTACGTGTACCAAAAAGAAAGTTGTCCTTTAGAGCATAACTCTGGCAATTTTTTGTCAGAGGTCAACAGTCATAATCTGTTTTTTTTTTTTCTAAAAAACAATGCTTTTTTTTTTTTCCATCAAGTTGGAGATCACTTGAAAGCCTTGCAATGTGCCAGGTCCTACTTGCTCTTCCATCCAGAAGATAAAGATGTTTTGGAAAATGTCAGCTTTTATGAGAGTCTTCTGCAAGATTATTTGGATCCAACTGACATCAAGCCTAGGAAGGTAAGCTGGAGTACCCATATTTTGAATCTAAACTTTCTGTGAACAAAAATGGTAGGAAAGCAAACAAATCAGGGTAGCTTTTAACTAACCGAAACTAAGCTTACTGGTATCCTATGATGGCAAAGATCTCACAGGGCAAGTAGTGTAAATAACTAATGTTTGCTATAAGTGCCATAGACCCTGGAATGCTGAAGCAGGACAATTGATAAGGGCACACAAAGCCAAACAATTGCTTAAAAATATCTCTTGCATAGTAATATTGAATGGTTTGTAAACCTCTGATTATGTCGGTTAGTTGGCTGCTTGATATTTAGGTGGTTACCAGAAAATAATGTACACGAACATCTATATATTACGTTATATAAGGAATTTTCCTGCTAATAGACATTTGTTGGTTTTTCCAGGAGGCTGAAGAATTTATGAGACGTCACAGACTGGAATCTGAGATCATACGCTTTGCAGCTGAAGGACTCGGGTTTTTATATAATGAGCCAGTAAGTGCTGACAGATCAAAGCGTCTGGGTTTAGAAATATAGCTCTCCTGTTATTATTTGTCATTTTTGTTATTAATATGGTTTCTTTACACAAAGCCAGTTGCAGATTTAATTTTCAGAGCCTTGAAACTTGAGTACATGGAATCTATGACACTTTTATTAGTTATCCTGAACCAGTTTACCAGTTATTGTGAACTGGTTTACTAGTCGTCCTGAACCCCCTCTGTCCACACTCTTAAACCTTATCACTCACAATCCAGAATTTAGTTTTTGTTAGAATATTAATAGAGTAATATCTTCCTATAGGGGCATGAATGCTGACAGTTGTCTTACAAGTTATTTGAAAGTCAGAAAATAAATGTTGTCAGAGGTTCTAACCATTCTACTTTCTATAATAAAAAAAAAAGTTATGATTCGGATTAAACTTTTATCGTAAATATGATTCATCAACTTGTATTTATTTATAGAACTTGTATTTATCCTGGTACTTGACTAGATGTGTACCAAAAACTGTACAAGTATCTGTAAGAAATGGTATGTTGTGCTCCCTACACATATGCAATTGAGATTGATACAGAAACATATTTTATTTGCAAATGGTAGGGCTGAGCTGTAATTTGTCATTGCTTTACAATTATTTGTGATTCAGAATATGTACCTAGGAACACTGAGGCACTATAAAACACTGACAATGCAACAAATGTATTGGCCCTTTCATGGCATACAGTGTTCATCCTGTTTTGATGGCCTATGAGCAAACTAGCCTTACAAGTTACAAAAATTGCTTACTTAAGGTTAGTTTGCAGGAAGCTGGCCCTTCTGGTACTTAAAAACTAGGTACCTAAATCAGTCTTCTTTACCGCCTCATATAATTTCTTTAGAACAGCCTAAAGAACTGGAGAGGGAGAGATGGCTCAATAAGTCACTCAGTGCACAAGTGTTTACAGTAGGCATACTAACAGGAGACACAAGCAGATGAATGACCTCACCAGGGTGTGCCTGTGTCCTACTGCAATGGATCTCCAGACCTAATTTGTCTGTTGGGATTGTCTGGGACAGATAATGGCTGATTGTCTAGATGCAAAGAATGTCCTTTGCCAAGTAAAACAGTACCTATATAGGTATTTAAATGTTTACCTGGAAATTCAATATTCTGTGGAGAAATAGAAGAGAGAAGGAAAAGCAAGCAGTTTCTCAATTCCAAACTCTGACTTTCTAAATTTGGAATATGGAGTTGTGAGAGAGGGTTCTTTTTGCAAGTGTAATACTTCACATGAGACAAAACTAAGTCAGCTCTACGGGTTACAAATGATCAGCATCATGAAATATTATTTTTACTGCCTCACTGTCCTAAATAACTACTTCATTTGTTAGTATTTTACAGCTCCAATGCCATCAACAATAAAACAATATTTTCTTTCAGTGATAACGTTACGTAACACTTAATCTAAAAGCATTGCATTGGATTTTTCATCCTCGCCACCATATCGTCCATGATGTCAGTATTCTTGTAAATTGAGATATCATGCCTCATTTAAAAAACATATTGTTCAATGCATATGAGTAGTCAAATCCATCAAACAATAAACTAATATAAAGAGTTCTAAAATGCTTTCATCCTTGAAGAACGTAGGCGAAGAAAGAGTCTCTCGACACCAATGCATGATTTAGCTTCATAGTTCATGTAGAAAGTGTTTAGCAGAGCAGAACCTATGGTAATAAAACCGTTTCCCCCTGCCTCTTTCAGAAGACTTCACAGCAAACAGAGTAGGGTGGACATTAATGCAGCATGCAGCCCTAATTTATAGTTATTGTTCCTTTTTAGCTGCAATTCGTCTATCAGGAATGAATTCATTCTGAAAGATTACTTGACAAAACATTTTTGCCAGTGAAATCTACGGTACCTACGGTTATCCATGTTGTCATAATGCACTGATTGCAGGAGTTACTGGCTTCACAGTTCTTTCTCTAGCTGAGATGGAAAGCCTGGGTGTATAAATGTGTTAAACAACATAAGATTTAGAAATTCACAATAATGATTTGCTTTATATACAACAATGCAGTATGCTAATCAGAATGTACAATCCTTCCACAAGCTTAAGAAATAAGATATCCCCTCTATGGATGTAACTAAACTCCCATTAGTTTCCCATGCACAGATAAGAGCATACCTTACATGTGCTTAGATCCCCATCCTGCATCTGTAGGAGAAGGGAGGGGGGTGAAAATAATAGAGAATGGGATTAGAATATAGGATAGCTGTCTGTCTTAATTTTCTGGATGACCAAATTGAACTGCACACATAAGTAGTGGGACTTCATTACAAAATCGCACCATTCGCCCAAAACTATTCACACTGCCTGTTGTGCCATAAGAAAATTTTTTTCCAGCCTTTTCAGCACATTTAGCCAAGAGACTTTCTTTTCTTTTGGATCTGAGGTTTCACCCACTTTCTGCGTATTACTTCCTTATCCCTGTTCATACAGAACTCATCTCTCTGTGAAAGAAAGACAGCCAAAGAGCGAGTGATCTAAAGGAGCTTAGGGGGCATAGTGGAGCAGACAGGTTAGGATCAAACAGTTGTTTTGGGTAATGAAGGGGTCATTGGTGGTTGGGGGGGGGGGGGGGGGGTGGGGGGGGGGGGGGGGGGGGGGGGGGGGGGGGGGGGGGGGGGCACAGGTAAGCGTGGGGTTAAGGTGGTGGAAGTGTAGAGGAAGGAGAGGTGAGGTCACATAAAAAATCTAGCTGTAATAGTGAGAGCTTAACATCCTCCCTCCCCTGTATTGTTGCAGAAGATTGAGGGTTTTGGGCTTAGCTTCGACTATGATGGTTGGGTATGTGCAAACGGGTAAGGTCCTCTAGAGCAGTGTTTTGGTGTTAGTATCAGTGAGGTTGGGGACCCATCTTTGGTGTGGAGTCTCCTGAATAGTGTGAGAAGAATGAAGTGAACAAAGTTTATAGATTGCGATAGTCTGCGAGAATGAAGCAAACAAAGTTTATAGATAGGGATAGTACGCGAGCAGTTTTAATATCATTCCTGAGCTTGGTGATAGTGTGGCTGGGAGCAACAATATCATGTTGGCACAGATCCCAAGTTGATGTTTTGATTGCCTCCGAGGACCGGCAACCTTGAAAGACCATTGAATGTGGTTGTTAATAAAGTTTTTGTTATTTGTTATATTTTGTTGTATTCTTTTATTTTGACATTATGGTATAAATACAAACACAAATTCATGTTAAAGGTTATCTATCTAATAACAATAATAAAAGGCCTGCTGGTCATTTTGCAAAATTTTTGCAAAATTAGTGTGTTTGTGATTTACCAGCAGTAGGTCGTCCATATAATTTATTGAAACGGCTTTACAGCAGGAAAAATAAGTATTAGATCTTTTCCGTACAGGTGATACTTTAAAAATAATAATTCACAATAATCACTTTAATGTAAGCATGGTGTATTATGTTCAAAGTCGTACTACAAAATGTGTCTCTTGTTGGACCCAGTCCTAGCAAGCATTTAATAGTTACTTAAAATAAAAGTTTTTTTTTAGGTTTCAAAAAATTTAAAGAATAAAATTTTTTGTTTTTCAGGACTTCTGGATTACCAGTGGAGATAGACAAGATGAAAACAGGTATGTATACCAGAACCCTTTTATCTAAATTTTCTGCACTTTGGTCATGACCACAAATATACCAAGTCTAAACTTCCCTGATTCCCTTATTTTATTTAGGTAGAAAAGGCATACATTTGTTTTTAGTTTACTTTTTTCACCTGATTATCCTAAAATGCAAATACGACTACATACCTCTTTAAAATTGGCCATAGGGATTTGAAATTCCTTCTGTTTTCTGTCATCTTTTTTCTGTTGTTGATCTATTTTAGTAGTACAGTATTATTGCCACTTTCACATTATACCTTGTTTGGTAGTGTTTTATTTCAGCTGCTATGTTTAATCTAATATTATGTTTACCTTAATGTCCACCTGTCTTTATATTTGTATTCCTAAACTGGCCTTACAAGTGAAACAAGTGACTTCCAGTACATACATTTACGTTTTCATAACTTTGTAGAAAAAATGAGGGCTTCCTGTAGTACTTTCTGAAAAATATGAAATTGTAGAAATAGTGAGGGGGCAGGAAGCTTTCAACTTTATTGTAACAGTTAAAATTGGTATATTACAGTGACCAGGAACTTTCTTTTCTGTAGCCATTTAGGACACATAGATAGTCCAAAAAGTCTACTTTCAAAATCAATTCTATTTTAAAATACAATAGAAAATGATGTAATAAAGTTTTCTTGAGAAAGTGCGCATTTATCATTCACCTATTAGAAACACGGCTGCAATTAATTTAGTAAAACTATGGCTGGATCCTGTCCCCAAGAACTAGCAACCTCATAATATTGTATTGGGCTAATAAATATCATAGGTTTAATACAGATTCTTGTAACTGGATATCAGGACTTGCAAACTTTAGATTGGGATTATATATACATAAAGAGGAAAGTGCAGGTTCTACTGTGCAGGATACTGCCATGTACCTCTATGTACATTAAAGAACACGTTCCCCAATATCATAAGAGAATTTTATACAGGGACTTCCCATTACTGTGGGATTGAAGAACAAGCATGTTTGTTTATGGATTGTTAATCAGATCACTTGTTTGGTAGTCGGATATATGCTCTGTTGTCTACATGTTATGTCTGTAGGCACCTAAACCTTAGCTGCTGTGGAATGTCGTATATCAGTAATATTAAATTATAAAGGACACCAGTCAGCCACTAGATACACTATAACTATTATAAAGTCTTGTCAATTTTGCTATTATTTATTTGCCATGTTTATATACAATTACTGCAGAAACACATCCTTGCCTCGAGCCAGAAACCACTACTACAGGTAGTTATATATCATTTTCCTTTACCATTTATATAGAGAATGCTTACACACTAGGGCACTGCATATTTCAACTATCTTTGTTTTTTGTTCTTTCTGTATGTATGTGTACGTAAGTCATCTTCTATGCTATGCTGCAGCTTTTGATTAAGATTTACAGCATGCCTAAAGCAGTTAGATATATAAGCAGGTCCCTCTGTTCAACAGACTTGTTTTGATATCCAGCAGGGTTCCATCGGGGGCTGAGCTGACTGATGTCACTGGACTCCTAACAGGAAAAAAGGCAGTGCAGAAGATTGATAGAGAGCTGAGGGAAGGTATGTACCATAAATCTATATACTGATATGTTATATGTGTATACAAGAACTTGGATGAGTAGTGAAACGTTGTTACCATTGCTGAAGAAGACCAAATGACTGCATCAATTACTTGCCATACTGATGAATCGGAAATATAATTGATTTGGCTTATCAAATCAGAACACTTAACAACTGTCCTTGCCAGCCCCAAAGTTTGATTTAGGTTAAGAAAAATGATTGAGGTTGTTGTGCAATATTGAAGAACCTCAGTCAATCAACCAAATACACAGTGCAAAGCATAATACCTAGACAGTTTTGTCTACCAGAATTTTGAAATTCTCTTCCTGGTTATGTAGTGTGGCAGAAGTGTAAAAAAAAAAGAAAATTGGCACAGTTACTAAGCTTCGTCGGCTTCTTCTCTCTGTCGGATGCATTGTCACATGGGAACTTGTTCTTGCGTCTAAGGGTGCATTCTAAGTGGGGTGCACTGTGTGGAATACATCTATACATAATTGGGATGTTCCTGGATACCACAATACTCTTTGGCCTAATTGTAAAGATCTCTTTAATGAAAGCTGTTTCTGGTAAAATACATGAGAGGGTTTAGAGTCTCAGTGGGGTATCCCACTCCTTTTGGAATACATTTATCTGTGCTTGGATCTTATGGAGTATAGATGTTTTTTCACAGAATTATAAAAAATCTTTTCCCTTTTTTTTCAAAATTTTCAGCTTTCAGATCATCAATTGGTACACATAATAATGTATTGCTTATCAAAGTATGGTCATTTATTGTAAATCACTCTGCAAGAACCTATAATATATGTTTTTGTATTTGTTTGCTGTTGTATGCTGTGTTATATGTGGTATTTAGGAGAATTACACAGAGTACACACATAGAAACAGCAGGTAAAAGCTGAATGTGCATACACGTACTACATATATATTGATAAGTTATGGCAGTCCTTCTGCTCCGGCTTACGTCTGATAATATTGTGAAGATCTAGTGCCCTCCTGTGTTCACATAGTAAATATAATGTTTTTATGACTGCCGATTTACCTGGAAATCTTTTTTTATCCTACCATGGTTTTATTATTATTTTTTATGTGTGTAATGAAAACCACATTTCTAATTTGTAGTACTTCATATTATTGCTTTTTCAGGAGGATCTCTTCTGTATGATGGAGTGAAACTTGTGCATGCTTCAGTGTACCTTAATGGAACTCAAAGAGTACAGCTGGATAATGTCATTTCAGAGGAGGAATGTCAAGAGCTCCAGAATGTTGCCAATGTAAGACAACACTTTGCACCAGTTGTCTTCTTGTGTTTGTAGAGTTTTCTTCAAGTTTCGCAATCAGCTACACAACAATTCTGTAGTTATTCCTAACGTAAAGCATTAAAGTAATGAACGTCAATAATTAATACATTATGGTGATCATTTTACTGCAGGAAATCATTGCAGGCATATTCCTTGGAAAGAAGGAAGCTTAAATATGTCGACTTTTAAAATTCCAGGAAAACAGAGTTTGTTCACGGACGTGTTCTTCAGAGCCAATACTAAGCCATTTTATGTAACGTGTTCATAAGATTCGACTGTTTAGGATTAGTTTTATAGGTCTTTATACTTTACAACATGCAGCTTAGCATATATGCTTTGATATTTTTATTAGGTTTACACCAGTTTCTTCCAGCTCTAATGCAGTCTTCATAATTATATTTTCTCTTTTTTGTAAGAATAGTCGGTAACCTCAGCACACGGTGGACAAATGTATGTAGCACTCCAAAAGACCCCCACAGGAACGTCTGTGTTTTTTCCAGGTTCCCCCTTGTAATATGGCATGCAAAGTTCTTGCATGTCTTGGGTTAGGGGAGTTTACATTAACCTAACATGTAGGGGGGAGGGTTAGGGGAACATAATGTCCAATGCTAGCAGTTTGGATTCAGTAGCAGTAAATCACGAACAGTACTGACAGCTATCCTCCTATATCTTTGTTGAACTCTTCTTTCATGACAAGCTTTTTAGTAAAAGAAGCATCTCTTCTTTGGAGTGGGTCTCCTCAAACTTAGCACCAGTGGCCTCTTTTACTAAAGTACCTCTTCTCTGGGTCCCTTCTCTTTTGGCTTCTCTCATTGGGGCTCCATCTTACTGAGAACCAAACTGTTCTTCCAGTGTTCCATTGTCCTGGCCTCAGGTGACGCAGGCTCTGGAGCCTCATGGCCAACCTGTCCTGTTTGTTTCCCCTAGCTTTTTCTGGACAGAGGGACATTGGTGAGGGCCCCCTAGTTCCACTTTCCTACACATTTTACCTTCCTAACCTTTCGAAGGCCATGTTCCTAAACTGAGACTGATGGTGGCTAACAACTCTGCCTAGACTAAATCTAGACCAAAACAGTTTAACCCAAAGTTATCCTCTTACTCCTTAAAAGGACTGCTGCATCTCAAGGTGCTACAAGTTAATAAAAATGCAAATAAAGTACCTAGTCCTAAACAGTTCAATATTTCTGACAAGTTCGCATCTGGTGGTGCCTGCCATGTTGTGCATTGGATGTTGCATGTCATGACCCAGTTTCATGGTTTGAGTGCTTGAACCTGCTCTTTCATGGCTCTCAATCCTAGGCTTATTTTATAACCTCTAGGTTTTGAGCTTGTCCATAATTTTTTTTCTTGAGAATGCAGCTTTGCAGCAGTTAACTACCAAAAACTCTAATGCCCCACCAAGGTCTCCTATTTTAATGGAAATAAATCAGAATGATTGAAGAGGTCTTTGGTATTTGTGATTTCAAAGTGTAGTAGAATCATGGTTTATAACCTTTCATGTAGTGTTTCAAGGTTGGTTGTTCTGTTAACTGTTTCTAAAGACTTAAATAGAAACCTAAAATGCCCCCTAAACAAGAAAAAATATAAATTATGTGTTTTCGTTTCCTAATACCCCTCAATTTCTCGTGCAAGATTCCCAAAATGCTAGAAAAATGCTCTTGCATTGTTTTTCAGCTCTGGTAAACCAATGTCAATTGCTTTGAGCAACTCTATTGAATGCTAAGCAGTTTAAACTGGGCCACAGATAGGTATTAACTACAAACTGATTATTCAAGTGATCAAGATCTAGTATAATGTAAATTGTGTTTTCTTTTACAGCAGTAATCAGAAATATTTGTAGTACTATTGTCATATCTCATTTTATTCTTTATAGTATATTTTCTATACGGTGGGCTTTCTGATAATTGAGCGTTAGTTGAAATGTTTATCTGTTCTTTATAATAATGCTTTACTTTGTACTACTGATTAATTAAACTGTGTTTTTCAGACTATAACTCTGGCAGGAGATGGATACAGAGGGAAAACCTCACCTCACACTCCAAATGAAAAGTTTGAAGGAGCCACAGTGCTTAAGGCTTTAATGGTAAATCAACTGCTTATAAAAACAATGGGTAACAAAAATAAATTGGCTACTACAATAAAACAAACCGGAGATTTATTTGTCCACATACATTAAAGAAAAACATGTTTGTACAGTATGAAAGAGCTAAAGGGATCATTTTGCGGTATATATTATACATATTATTACCTCTTCTTTCTTTCTACAATTAAAAAACAACCAAAAGCCTCTGTAAGATAAAACAGTTACTGTAGTGCCCTTTGCGGACATACTTTCACTAGGTAATTCTGTAAGCTGGCATTGCTGACCTGGTTCTGTAATATACAGCTTGGTAGGTTGGTGTTCTAAGATCCTCTGCCTTGTGAATCGCTAACCCAGAATCTGTATGCAGATGAGGTGTGCTGCTAATTGCTAATTGTCTAATAAACACATCTGCATGCTTTTTTTCAGATGTGATTGAAACAAAAAAAAAAATCAATTTATGTCCAGCCAATTAGTTTTCTTTAGAAAACATTCAGCAATGGATGCTTTCATAATCTCTTAGCTGTAGGAATGCTTTAAACAGTTTAGAATTTCCTAAACTTTTTTAACTAAAAATATTTTTATTTTTCGAATACTGACAAGTTTCTATTCATCCCCACTTTTTTTGCAAATCACCACTTTTAGTATTGGTAATAAAAAAAAGTTTTTGGAAGTTGGAAGTTTTTTTATGTGATTCTCTATAAAAAAGTATAGTGGATGAAAGTATAAAAATGTAAAGTTGAAGACTGTCCGATGAAGGGCTACCAAGGGAAGCTACTGATGGTCAGAGATATATTGCTCCATTTATTCTTTGGTCATGTGATATCACAGATTAAATAGTCTGTAAAGGGAAGAGCTTTTCAGAGCATATGCTGATAAACTATCATAGCCATCATAATGAGGGGTAGTATAGTGTGAAGGTGTGGAAAACCTTCAAGCCCTCCCTGGAGCAGAGGCCACTGTGGTCCCAATGCCACTGATTTTAAAACTAGAGGTGTGAAACTTATTTTTTGTTTGTATGTTTGGGGTTCCTTTTTTATTGTCCTATGTTATTTGTTCTTTATTGTCAAAAATACAAGCAGATTTCTTTTTTTTTTGTGGGAAATAATTTTTTCAGTGTGCATTATGCTAATAATGCCCATCAGTCTTCTTTTTCTATAGTATGGCTTTGAAGGTCGCGTGGCAATGAAAAGTGCTCGCTTGTTTTATGATGTGAGTGAAAAAGCTAGAAGAATTGTCCAGTCATACTTCATGCTGAACTCCACACTGTACTTCTCTTACACACACCTGGTATGCAGGACAGCCTTGCAGGGTAAGTAAAGTAAATTTGAATTAGGTTTAGTTTTCATATTTAGGTATGGGCTACCTGGTGTTACAGTGTAAAGGCAAAATTACATCATCAAAGCAAAAATTGTGACCTACTTTGTCCCTTCTGCAATAAAATAAGTTTACCTGGCTAATCACAATTTTGTATTTAAACTTGCCTATTTACTCTGCGTAATGGGTGCTGCATCTCTTCTGGGAGTTGGAACTTAAGCCATCTTGCTTGGTCATGCTGGGGTGATATAACTTCTAAACTTGCACACGGGAGCTTATTCAGTTCCTTGCAGCCACAGGGGGTTTTGGCATACAGATCGAAGATAGTGAAAAGACAGGTACGCATGTATTATTGCAGTAGGAACTTCACCAGTCCCTTCTACAGTAAGAATCCTGCCTGCTCACAAGTTTTGTATCCAGAACAATAGTTCCACTTTAGCCATATTTCCTCAACCCAGTAGTAGTTTGATTGCTGCAATTCTGCTGTCATGCAACTTTGCACAGGTCAAAACTTGTATTGCAGAGTACAATACTGAGACTAACCAAGTAATATTTACACTTATGATGACTCCATAAAGATAACCTGACACCTCTAAAGTCATGCAAGGGAAAGAGCAGCTTCCTTATGAAAGTAATAAAGTTAAGCAAGTGAAGGGTCAGTTGTAAAAAATCAAATTTATAATAATAATATAGTAATAAAAAAATTAAATATACCCGGAATTCAATAGGCAACCAGCCGTCCTGTGTTGCAATACACTTTAGGCTGCCGTGCATTGTATTAAGTTGCAATAAAAATTTAAAAAATTTGGGTATTTCTTCTGAGCACTCTGGTGGGTTTAGTTTCCATTCAGATGCACCAAAATGCACAGGTGGCAAACCAAAGCCTCTGTAACACCTTTGAGTGCTCCTTAAAAACACAAAATTTAGGCATTTGTTGAACTTTACACAGTTCCTCCTTTATTGTTTCTCTGTACATGCTGTCAAGCATTGTGCAAAATATAAAATCCAGAATGCTGTTTCATTATTAAAATACATGTGTTATTATAAGTGTATATTTTCCACAAGTCACTTCTTTAAAATACTCTTTCTGTATTTTGTAGGGCACGTACAGCTTAACAATTACTCCTACAATATTGGTGCTCATTATTACTTTCATTCAGTTGACAAACGCCATAGAAAATCAGATGCCCTAGCTTTATATCCAGAATAGTATAGCTCAGTAATTGGCTGCATCTGGTCTCTGTGTACACTAGATGTCCTCAGCTCTATAGCAGATGGCTCTGAACAATCTACATTTATCTGAGCAAAGTTTTGGTAATGTTTGCACCATAAATGTATTAATCTATCATTTATTAGGAAAAGTATAGTATTTATACCTTAAACATTGTTTTCATTGTTAGAGTAATGCAATTTGAGAGAAAGTATAAAAATGGTGCTAGGCTTTATTATAAGCAAGTCTACAGTGCTATTCAAGGGGTGTCATGAACACCCTCTATACATTATATAGTAACCCTCTGTAATAAATATCTCTTTGTAAAATAATCTATTAAACTAAAATAGTAAAAAATCATTTGTTTATACAAACTTGTTTACAATTAGTTTGCTAAATCACTGTTTTATAACATATACATATGAAAAAGCGGTCCTCTGTATACAAACATATTAATTCTTGTCAGTCCCAAATTCATTAGAAAACAAATGAAAAATTAGTAGAGCAGAGAAGGTGTGGTTGGCTATTATGAGCAATCTTTTCTTATTTGAAAGGAAAATATATATAATCTTACTATTGGAAGAATGGGCTTTAGGCAGATTATAACTAATGTTGCCACAATCTAAGTGAAGAAAGTCCAGGGAGAGGAACACTTTGTGTTCGTCTTTGTTTCATTTCACTGTTAAAGACTTTCTCAGGGGAGGTTGAGACGTGCAGTATACAGCAAATTGCAAAACAATAGCTACTTAGTACCTATGTGTACCTATTACTCAAAAAACAATTAACATGTGCGAAATTCACTGTCATAAGTATACCAATTTAACTATCATTACTCCAATAATATCTTCACATATTACAGGTCAGCAGGACAACAGGAATGATTTGAGTCATCCCATTCATGCTGATAACTGTCTGCTAGATCCAGAAGCCAATGAATGTTGGAAGGAGGCCCCAGCATACACATACAGAGATTACAGGTACAAGCGTCTTCTGCCACAAAAATAAAATTCTATCACTGTAAGAACAGACAATACTGTAAAAAAAAAAAAAGAACAATGCTGTGTAATCCAATGTAAAAAGACATCAGTGTCCATATAGTTAATATTGGAAAATCCTGCTGCTCCTTATTTCTCTCCTATACCACTGTAGTTTAATTCTGACAATATACGAATGACATAGGCCTGTGTGTATTGCATGATGATAATAATGTGTGTGTTCCATGCTTACAAATACCTTACCAATGAATGAAACAATCGATTTGTTTTGTTTTCTTGCAGCGCTCTGTTGTACCTTAATGGAGATTTTGATGGTGGAGAATTTGTGTTCACTGAAATGGATGCCAAAACTGTCACGGTAAATCTGCTGGATATCTGATCTTCTGTGTGGAAATAAATAGTGTGGAAGAAATGCTGTGTTAGCGTCATAGGTCATGACCAAGCATTGCTCTGTGTTCTTGTCTCAATAGCAATCAGCAGGGAGACAAAAAAACCAGTATATAATAAAGGATTTAGAGAATGTAACCTTTCACGGTTTTATTGAACTTGTAATTCAGTATTGAACTGTAATGGCCCATTGGTGCGGTAAGTATTCAGTATTGTAAGGACTTTATTAGCGCAAGATAAAGGAATAGTATGGGGTGAATGTTCACCTGCGCAGTGGGAGTTTGGGTAGCGTGAGAAGAAAGAAGATGGGCGCTCCTGCTGTTCCATCTTTGCCAAAAAAGAAGAGTTTGTGGAGCGTATTGGTGTTTTTTTATTTTTTGTGCTAATTTTATGGTGTGAAAGTTTTGCTTTAAGGTGCTAAACGCTGCAAACTGTTTAATGATTTTATAATTTATGTCGTAGTCTATGTGATTTATCAAATCCATCTAGGTTCTGTCATTTCCCAAATGTTTTTACAACAAGTTTTGGTGAATATATCACAAATATGAAACCTTTTTATATTGATGGTTTTCCCATGTAGAACCAAGAGGGGTCTATTTATAAAGCAGGGAATTTGACATTCCCTGGAACATTCCCTGGTGGGCAATCAATCAATAATTGAATGGACACAGGGAATGGTTATGTGAATGTCAGATACACTGCTTTATAAATAGACCCCTTTAAGCTCTACATGGGAATAAAAGTCAATATATGCATGTTAATGGGTGCAGTTTGTAACACCACTTCCCATTTATGGCAGTCCTTACTGAGACCCTCATTTATTATAAAATGAAGAAGAAAGCGGCTAACATTTTATGAAAAGGTATTTCAAATAAACTTGAATACTGATTGAGTATTTAATATATTACCTTAAACATAATGCAGAATGTTAATATAATTCTCTGTCTCCCTCTGGTGGACAATTAAGCAATTACTCCAGTGACAACATCCAGGGCCAGAAAGACTATAACAGTAGTGAAAAGTACACTGATTAGTAAAAGAAAACGACAGCCTAGAAAGCAATCGGATGAGTCAGAATTGGTTTTTCATGTGAAAAATGTACGTTGTTTATAAATAGACTCCTATTTTTTCATGTAAAATGAAGAAGTGTATGTGTTATTATCAGTGAATGAAATCACATAAATTATAACCCCATATAAAAAGAAGGGACCTTGTGTCCCATAGACACTAATATGAACAGCAGAACCCTCGTCTGTTTTTTTATGGGCCAGAGATACAGCTAAAATGCAGTGTGACACAACAGGGCCCAACCAGCATGGAAACCATTAATTTTGTTGGAAATTATCTTTTTATAGTTGCAGTATTTGAATAACTGCACGTGACCTTTTTGGTGGCTTTGGTGTAGTGTGAGCTGGTCATATCCATTACACATTCACAGTTCTTTAGGTACATTTCATACTACAGAAGAGCTTTAACCTCTTTTATTTTATCTCCAGGCTTCCGTAAAGCCTGAATGTGGCCGCTTGGTTGGGTTCTCTTCAGGAGGAGAGAATCCCCATGGAGTTAAAGCTGTAACCAAAGGACAAAGATGTGCTGTAGCACTGTGGTTTACACTGGATCCCATGTACAGAGAATTGGTGAGTCAAATCAAACTTTACTGGTGGTATAATACCTCATTTTTCCCTCAAAAGCTTTATTGATGTACTCATTATATGTACTGAACTTTACAAAAATGCACCTATAATTATAAATGTACATACCTTCACATATGAAAGAACAGGATAAATTGTTGGTCATTGAACATAAAATAGTATGTCAAACAGAATCATATCCCCTGGCAGCTCACTTAAATAAGCAGTCAGATTTGAGAACTGCTAGAAAGACATTAGGCAGAAACGCACATAGACAACCCAGGAAAACATCTAAAGTTACAATAAAACAAGGAAAGGAGAAACAAAAAGGAAAAAATCAATGAATTTTGCATTGTCCTATGCAAATAAAGGACTTCCTCCTGTGTAGAGTGGATAAGGGAAAGTTTAGAGGTGCAGCTCTTTCATCAGATACACCCACGGTAGGCATGGGTTCTGTGAACACGAATTCTGTGATTCTCAGAAAGCTGAGCAACATTTCCCAGATAGTGGGGCATGCCAAAGTTTTCCATACCCAGAGATAAAGTTTAGCTTCAGTGACATGATGTGCCAACGAAGATTTTTCTTATATTTACCTGATATAATCTTGCTTTGTTGCAAATGATCCGCACTGGATTCAAAGGCATGAAATCACCTGTAACAAGATGGATCAATTTTTGTGTGTCCTCAGCACTTTGTTTTTAATGGGAGCACATATAGGAGTCCACAATAAGCCCTGTAATTATTTTCTGTTTAGTTATTGAAGTATTTCTATATGAACCATGTAATGTACATCAGTAATTCTCTGTCCCTGCAGGAGAGACTGCAAGCAGATGAGGTCATACGGTCACTAGATCAAGATGAGCAAACCCTAGGAAGACGTGAAGAACTTATTATCAATCCTAAGGATGAGCTATAACAAAGAATATTTATGTTAAAATATTTATTAATTAATAATATTCTTACTAGAACAGTTTTATTTTTGTACAAAGCAAAAAACATAATTTATATAAGGAAGACAAAAATTAATTAATTTTTACAAAGCTACTTCCCCTGAATGTTTTTCTTTTTTTTAAACCGTATTGGGTTATGGAATGAACTACTGAGCATTGTACTGTATTGCTGTTGATTGCCAGTATTACCCATCCGCTATATGTTAATGCTTTCTCCATAATAAGTTCCATTGTTCTCTTGACCTATGCATCCATGTATACTGCTGCTGGGGATACACTTCTTGTCTAGGTTGTTCTCATACTAGTCAGAATGATGAATTCTCATCTTGCCTGTCGGTATGTTTCAGTTTTGTTTTTTTCAGTTCTTTTATTTATTTGCATATATGTAACTTTATCATTCGAGATTATATTTATTTTTTACAATAAGAAAGACAAATTATTATTTACTTTTAAAATTACAAACCAGGGGACAGAAAAAGCATGTTGGCTGATTTTATATAATAATTGTCACTGTACACAGATAAATCCAATTACTTGGGTAAAATTAACCTTTTTTGACAAATACAATCTTATGGTCAAATACCATATATATACTCAAATTTAAAATGATCTAAATATTGAGGTATCAGAAAAAATACTTTGACATGAGTATAAACCTAGGGCACAAAGTGTGGCACCGCTAATATTCAAAACCATGTTCAATAAAAAAATGCCAATAAAATAAATGACAATAAATACATCTCTTGTGTGTAATTTTTAAAACCTTTTTACTTACCTTAATACTTATTTTATCAGTAAGTATAAACCATTATTTGTTTTCTAATAGTATTTTAAAGGCATGGTTTATACTTGAGTATATACAGTAAATGCATTGCAAGGAAATAAGCAAACCTAAACCATCGTTTTCTTCTTTGTAGTTTCACTACAGTCTTACCCCTTCCTCCTTTTATGATGCACATTTTGCTCATTCCTAATGTTCTAATAAAACTTACCCTGACAGGAAATGGAATTAGTCAATCATATATGCAGGAAAGGATCCTTCAGTGATGTTGGGAAATTCATGGATACTGCAGAGTTATCTGCAAAATGAACCATAGTAGTAGTAATTGGTAGCTAAAATAGCACCTTTCTCTTCTTGAAAATCCCTTCAGTGCTTACAGATGTTTTACATATACACTATACACAATTTCATTATATACTTGGTCTACAATTAATTTTTTTTTTTTAAAAGAAAAGAGTCATGATTGGATCTCTGCCTGACCTAATCACCAGGGGTATAACTAGAATCCAGTGAGCGGTCAGCAAAACTTGAATGTCCTTCCCCACCACCATGGAAGAAAAAACATGCCCCAGCACCAAAAGATGGATCCAAAACTGCAGCCACTTGGCCCCTAATGTAGCCAGTCACAACTTTTCTTCCTCCTATGTGCCATGCTGACCGCAAGTAGAAGTTTTTTTTATGCCAGTAAGAAGTCATGTTTATGTCATATGGCATCAGTACAGCTATACCTAAGCATCATTTATCCACCAAACTGAATCACTACAACTGGCACAAATAAGTACAGTTTTTTTAATAGGGAGGACAACATCGGTCACCTTCTTTTCATCCTTTTACCTACCCCTATACATAGAACAAACATTGGTGGCTATGTAGGGTTCATTTATTTCTATGCAACTGGATTTAATCGCTGACAATCATTTGTAGCAGAAATTTTTGAATATCTAGAATATTGAATAGTTTGGTATGAGAGCTGAAAGCTGTACAGAACTATGAAAGAAAATTAAATGACATTTGCCTTATCTAATAATGACAATGTTTTCCTATTATAGGAATAGTTTGTATGGTGGTTGTAATGGAGGGGAAAGAAGGGTCTGTCTGCATCTTTTTCTACATTCATCATCATTATTATAAATATTATTAATAATAAACAGGATTGTTATAGCGCCAATATCTTACGCAGCGTTGTACATTAGCCATCATCTAGTTTATCACAAAGTGATCAGAAGACAGGAGAAGCTGGTATTTTGTGTTCAATACAGTTTCACATGGGATTCTGATCTATCAAACTATCACAAAAGAATAAATCGTATTCCTGTCTAACTTGCTGAGGTGGAAAATGTAGTCACCACACCTTAAGGAAACATGGTGATGTTATTTACCATCTGCCCACCTTGTGTGAACTCTGGAACAATAGGACTGCTGACACTGTCATCATAACCTTGATTCTCATGTAGTCAGCACTTCTAAAATATATTCTTTTTCTGCTGAATTTACGTACAAATGCTACGGCCTTTCTAGTGTAGCACACCTGCTTGGGTTTTGTCTTGTGTTATTCTAGTGAATTTGCTGCTGAAATAGCAATAATTTCTTTCTGATTTGCATGGATTTTCCATAGCTGAAAAGTTTCTAGTCTAACTTTGGGAAAAAGCAAGTCATGTAGTTTTTGTTTTGCTTTTGTTTTTAATGTTTTCATGAATTCTTTAGAATAAAGAAAGTCATATAGATACCTTTGTGCCATTTCTGTCAAAGATCATATGAGTGATGGAGACGAGATCCAGAGCATAGCAGCTATAATACATCAAACAATAGCTATCTAAACAGAAGCATCCTCCATTCATGTCAGACTGCAGGGAGAATAAAGAACTGTCAATGACAAATCAGCCTGTTGGAAAATATACAGTAGACCGTTTCTTATTTGAGGAATGATAGTTTACTTGGTTCTGCGTTCTGTTCTGACATAACCCTGCTTGGCCAAAAAGATTGAATAAAGAAACAACGAACAGGCTTCTGTGCTCATAACAACTTGGTAAAATCTTATTCTTAGCACTTTTAGGTTTGAGATGTAAAAGGAATGGATTATTAAGTGACAATTGTAAAATACTGTGATGGGCATCAAGTGGCAACTCGTATTATAATTCTTGTGGTTTGAACTTCTTGGTTAAAGCTGACATAAATTGTGCGAAGACAGGCTCCGACCCAGAAAAAGTCCAGTGTGTGGGCAGGGTACGTTTATTTCTATTGTAAAGTGTAGCTGAATCCAAGAACAAAAATGTAATATATTGGATTTACTAGAATTTACATACAATGGCTGCACAAGTGTTCATTTTGTTTCAGGCTTTTCCCCATTTATTCATATCCATGGCATAAGTGGAATTTTCTGTAAGCCACAGAGAGAACTGAAATTTATAGGCTTTCTGTATTTCTGGCATCTTTAACCTTAATTCATATAATAAACCATTTTGTTTAATAGTTAGCATTTTTATACACTGAAAGCTTGTAACTGGTGGAGTTATTATATATATGTTGTCTGTTGGTTAAGCAATAAGATCAGAGCAGACATTTGTATTTACAACTCCTCAGTGACTCATATTCCTGTCATCAGCCCGTCCACCACCAGTCACCACTTTGCAGACACAGCACAGATGACAATGTTTCCACTCCAGAATTTATTATAGAAAGTGCCTTATTTTATGATAAAACCACTACAAATGAAGAAACCCATAAACTCACCCAAGTTATTAAAAAACATTGCATGACATAAATCCAATACCTTACCTTTTATCAATAGCCCTCATAGATTATGACAGACTACTGTAGGTAAATTGAATTACAGAATATTGATATGTAGTTTTTGTGATGAGTTTACAGTGCTGCCCTAAAGAAATGCCTTTGTGACCTATTTATAAAATGGTGCACAATTGGTAGAATGCCACTGTAGTGTGATGTCCTGCAGGGTGTTCTCTGTAGGGAAATACGAAAGGAGCAGAAAAAGATTGTTGTATGAGAACAGTACTTTTACATCCAAAGCATTGCACTCCACAATCATCATGATATGGAGAACATAATAGTGCTTTCCACCCCTCAAAAAGTGATACTAATGAAGCCAATTGCAGTGTTTAATAATGAGCTGAAGGATTTATGAATATTACACTATTGTTAATAATAGAAAATTGGCAGTTTTGTGTATAGAGCTATTTTATAAAATGAGCCCAACTTATCTTACATGTATTTGTATAGAGCTAATATTTCTGCAATGTTTTTATTTATTCATTTATAAAGGATTATTAATCCAATCACCTATGGCCAGAAACTAATTATTTTGGTTATAAATATTGGTGGGTGGGAGTTTAGGTTGTTTGGCCTCCGCTCTAATTAAACTGTTGGAGTTCATGAGAGGCTGAACTTAACTATACAGATTCTAAGAAACCACCTTAGTTCTCAACCTGTTTTTTGTCAAGTTTGAATTTTCCTGCAGGCAAAACCCTCTCATAAAGTCCACATTAAAAAGAAGAAAACATAAGTCAACAAGCAACCTCCTAATCGGCAGAAAAATCTACATTATAGTTATGAAATGAATCAGGTAAAGGTGGAATAGTGAGTTTTGACATATCAAAAAGACAATCAAAACCAGTTCTAAAATGATTACAGTGCTGTCTGTTTCACCTGGTATATTAAACCTTTAATGAACCTGCCGAGGCAGGTGAGACAAAAAAAAAAAAAAAAAAAAAAGGTAACAACAGGAGTTTTCTGTGTTGATTTCATTGAAAATAACAGTAATACAAACTGGCCAATTCTAGTGCTACCTTGACAATCAATGACCTGGAGCAACCATTCAACCAATAAATTCTGAAAGTCTGAATTCCTGTCCTATATGCTGGTTTCATGCTACTGACACAGTAGGCTAGGGGCCCCCAAAACAGAACAAATGTATCAATAATATTTTTTATCAAGCAGTGCTGCTAAAAGGAAATGCAATTATATTCAGAAAGTCAGCACATCTTCAGTTGCATTATAGACACATGGTAGTTTAGGACTTAAAAGGACAAATTAGTACAAGTTCAACCTGACCTATATCCTTTATGGTTACTAATCAAAAAATGTTGTGGAACCATATTAATAAATATTAACAATGTATCCAAATACAAAAAGAAGACTTTTTTATGTCATGTTGTATGTTGTAGAATTATCCTTAAATTTTGGATTGAACACGTGCCATTTAGTTTTCCACCTGCAAGTACTGCTTTCATATTAAAAGTTTTGTATTTCTGCACTAATACCCAAACAATAAACAACCTTCCAGAGGAGGGATGTCATTGCACTGTGAGTCCGCTGCATTTTTTTTTTTTCGGTACAAGTGCAAACATTGCAATGAATAAAACTACAGTTGACAATCGAAAATCCGGCCATTGATAATCCAGATCCTCCAGTTTCCCGGCATGAATTTCAGATCGCATTTTCAATACAGGGGCTGCAGTACACTGTTTGGCCACCTATGTTTTGATGGCGCTGTTCTGCAGAAACAGCTGTAAGGTCTTACTTGCTACACTAAATACACGTTGAGACATCCCTGCTGCCTTTAACTGTGCCAGAGGTTCGCGGGTCCTGTATGTGAAGGTATGTTTAATAAAAAAGTCCGGAATTTTCGAAAATCTTGCCGGATTTTGCCGGAGGTTGCCGGATTTTCGATTGTCAACTTTACTCCAGTTTGCTCAAATGTTTTTTTTGCCAAAGAAGTAAATGGAATAATGAATTTCCACTCTGATATTATTACTGTTACTGTTTTTTTAATGAAAGTTCCATCACCTTACACTGGATTTAAGAAATATTTGCTCTGCTTTGTCAAATATTACACTGTAGTGTGTTTGCAAAGTAATACAAATTTCAATTTCACAAAACTCCAGCTGTAACCTCCCTCATAATTGGACGAAAGCAGCTGTTCAGCACCTAGCTAAAAACAATTACTATGAAATAAAGTCAGATCATTACCCAATGTCACATTTACTTTGGCGATAGTGATATTTGCGTGTAAAGCTTTATGGTGTCAGCTGCTCTCTTCTTTCTAATGTTAAGCCACTGTAACAAGGTCAAGAACAGGGTGGGGGAAAGCTAATGTCTTGGCAGAGCTCTTCTGTTTTCTTCCACAATATTTTCATCTTCATGACTGCCAGAAAGCACTCATGATTAATTACTGATATGTATGAATAACACTACTGAACCTAGCATTTTAGGTAAATGGATAAAGTGTACCAATATATATAGGCCAGGAATTGTTGTCTCATTGTGTTCACTAAAATCCAAAAAAATGTTTTTGTTTATTAGGAGAGATTGTAAATCTGTTATTTGGGCCCTTCAGATTTTTTACTTCCCACAACTTAAACTTTGCTTGTTCTGTAACATAACCTTATAATGATTTCTAATGTATAACCTGGACTCTAACGGAGTATAATTACAGTTTCTGCTGAGCACCATCTATTCTTTATGTTCTCATACACCACATTGATTGTTATACTTTACCATGGTGCATCAAACTGAATGTAAACCCTCACAATGATATATTTATTGCATTATATATACCACAAAAAAATAGATCAACAAGTGAAAAAAATATCACTCCTACCAATATTAAGCTGAAATATGTTTAATTTGTGCTTAGCATTTTAATTTAGGAATTGCACCATTTTCCTGCGGGGTGGTGCCCTAGAAATCCCCTAGTCCATTAGGATCCTTGTAATTTTCCTTCCTTTTATATAAAGGATCATGAATATTCCTAGCTATTCCAATGGCTGATATATGAACAGTTTTGCAACACCAGCCCACAGGTCTCATTATCAAAATGTAATGCCCTTTATGACTCATAAAATTGGTGTCAGTAATAGCCCACAAATCTGTTCACACTATGTGTGCGTGAGACACAATATTAAAGTAGGTAGACAATTTGCATTGTACATCTATGAGTGCTGTAAGCAGCCTAAGGCCAGGGTGGCATTGGAGTATGATGAGCTTTCTGACACAATAGGTTGATGTATATAAAGATTTAGGCTAATAGGTCTGAGCCTCACCCACTTCCCACAGTCATATCTACATAATGCCCTGGGTTTATCCAGCTGTCTCAAGGGAGTGCACTTGTGGCGATCTGTCACTTTCTACACACAGTTGGCAGAACTGATATACATATTAGTAACTAATAGACATATATATATATATCTTGATCTAGATCTGGAATCCAACTTACTAAGAGAGACAAGCCCAAAGCGAAAGGGTTTAAATTAGCAAAAACTTTCAATATGCTACAAAGGCTCTACAGTAAACATATCAAATATGCTATAATCAGATTTTAACCCCCCAAGACTCACACTTTCCTGTCCTGCACACCTATGATATCTATGCTGTTCAGTCTGCAGGGAGCCATTTTGCCACAACTTTGGCTAGACTCCTCTTTATGCATGATGCTGTCACCATGCATATGCACTAAAAGGCCATCAAAGATTGGGGGAGTTTTCCTGTAGGAAAGAATAGTATTTATACCCCTCAATTTTCTTAAAATGAAATAATGATAGAATTATGTATGGCTTTTATGGTATGAGATTTTTATTGATATAGCTCCATGGCGCTGTACTGGGTACAATATAGACGCAAGATACAATCACAAATACCATACATATATAAAATGTTTTTGTTTATGTACAGTATGACCATCATATCAACATCATATGACCAACTGATTTATAAACATATTTATAACAGTTCATTCATAGGTAATGCTGAGTATGTTAAAATCTAGTAATAGGTGTTGATTATACAGCACATGTTATCTTTATACAAAATAAGAACACACAAGTTTACAGTGGGTCAGTAGAAGAACATAAAACACAAACTTTCTGAAGTGTGTGGTGTGTAACATTCTCTTCTTTCTGAAACCTATATAACCAATTTGTGTAGAATCTAACTGTACAGGTAGGTTTACCTCTGATCGCTGGCTGCAAGCAATGCCCTAGAAATAAATGTAAGAGGCAAAAACTAAGTATTAGCAGCAAATATGTTTCAGGATCAACAGACAAAAGTGAGTGGGGTGGACTGGTCCAGTACTGAAGTGCTTGGACTTAAAAAATAGAATTGTTTGCTGTACACATCTCTGACATTCTGTTTGAGTGTTCCTTTAATTATCCTGTACTTTATAATACATCCAGTCTATCAACAGTAAACATTTCCTGATTCCATTATTTAACTTTCTTATACTTCTTTTTGCATACCTTACATAGTTTAAAAGTAGTAAAAAGTATGATGACAATTGCAACTATTACAACCTATATATATCATTGTGAGTGGTAATAAATCTCCCTTGTACCACCAGATGGGGATATTTAAAAGCCAGAATTAAGCAGCTGAATCCAGAGATGCTGCCATGCTTCTTTTAGGTATGATTCAGCTAAGGAAAGTGCTATGTTCTCAACGTACACTTGCCTGTAAATGTATAGTAATAGTAAGACGATAAGACTTTGCATATTCTTTTTTTTTTTATTTCTGCTGCTGAAATTCCTGACGTAAAGGTGAAAATAAATACATTTGATACATTTTTATATATTTGGTGCTTTACTTTACTTCTTTTTTTTTAATATTTTCATTTTATATAACATATCTCTTTTTATATAATGTAACTTCTCTTCCAGTGCCTTTGTTTGTATCTGTCTGTCATTTGCTACCCCCAGTTAGACTACAGCGCTGCGTAATATGTTGGTGCTATATAAATAGAGTACAATGACTAGAGATAGTTTCATTAAAAGTAAATATTTGTGATTCTGAAATGTGTGTATTTTTTTTTACATTTTTTAAAGTTTTGTATAAATAGTTTTTATAGTTTTGTATAAATTGACGGAACACTAAGCATGGAGCAGACAACAGTACCTTTTGAAAAAACATTTTTTATATATAATCTATGCAACCTAAAAGGATATCAGAGCTATCAAACATAAATATTATGTGTAAAATATAAAAATAAGAATTATACAATTACAGCTTTATAGTTGTGGCAATCCACATGAAATGTATAAAGCAATTTATTTGTATTTCTGAAATCTGTATCTGCATTTCCAAAAAGTTCACCTGGCCATCCTAGGCTGCAACATAGAACACAAATAAAGTTTGCTTTGGGGTTTTATTATCCTCTATCTACGCTTTCCGGAGGAAGATCATCTGAGATTGTGTAAAATCTCAGGTATTGGATTACAGGCACATCTAGCTGAAGGTAAGATTCTTGTGTCTTGTAACAGGGAACAATAAAAGTTAAGCACAACATTTATATACATATATATATATATATATATATATATATATATATATATAAGTGTACCATGTAGGATAAAAGCATTACTGTTAACTTGCTGCCATTATCTGAAAACATTGTTTAGTAGTACACCACAAATATATATATATATATATATATATAGTTTTTGTTAGAAGCTTTGTTTAGTATTACATTGTAATTTGTGCATTGTTTAGTAGTACAGCTGACCACCTGCCCATTGCTCCCTATCTGTCACATGTATCTAGAGCCACCTTTCATTTAAAGAAACGTGAGCATAAAAGCATTTGAAGGATATTGAATAGCAGAAGTGTTGTAGTTGTAGATGGATGCTCATCAGGACTGTAAACACACAGATCATTTGCAGGTAAATGATGGACAAAGGGTGACAGTTCCCAGACCTCCCATAACAAGTTTCTCATGTTGTAAAAACACTTGCTTTGAAATGCAGGTGCTACCCCTATGGATTGTCAGAAGGCATTAGAATGGCCAGAAAATGCTAAAACATCCGTTATACAAGACAGAGGCATTACTAAGATTAAAAAGACCCTGGGTACCCTATAGGGCATGTTCCGACAAGCATTTTTGTCAGACACTTTTGAGCACTTGGAAGGGGTTGGGGGGTAACTTTTGATCGAATGGGTGCATTTTTTATCTTTTATTTGTCAGACATTGGTATTCTCCTTCTCACAAAAACAGGCTTCACCCAAGGCTTTGTGGGAACCAAGAAAAAGCTTCCATTGGCTTAGCGTCACTCTGCTTCAGAGATGTGTACTTTACTATTCCAAAAATCAGAAGAAGTCAAAAATACCCGTGGTTTTGCAGGGACTTCTGCACTTAGAAAAGTGTGGGTACATGTCTCAAATGCCTGGCAATACCTAAAAGCACATCAATACATCAATTTCTGATATCCTACCATGATTTTTGGAAAAATGTCATCTTACACATCAGTACTAACTCTGACTCATGATACATAAAAAAACTGAAAGTTGTTATTCTGCTAGATGATTAATGTCCACAGTTCATTAAGTGACATTCCCAGAATAATGGCATAAAAACAGGAATGCAGAGGGAGAGACTGGTAATGGAGCCATATATTTCAGGGCATCAATTAAGGTAAATCCATGTACATTAGAGCTCCAGTTATCCAGAACTCAGATAACCCGGAAACTTACAGCTTCGCTCTCCTGATTGCTCCTGCAGCCCTAGCGGAGCTGTGACATGTATTCTGCATCCAAGAACAAATACCACAGCTTTGCTAGGGCTGTAGGAGCAATCAGGGGAGCGGAACAGAGCTCCGCTGATTGCTTTGCTCTGTGATTGGCTGAGAAAAAGGAAACGGCTCAAGCGTCATCAGGGTTTCCCTTTTCCCAGCCATTCAGCACTAGAGGTGGGTGGTGACAAGTCTCCCCATTCAAGTCTAGCGCTGAATGGCTGAGAAACCTCAGTTTCAGAGTAACCTTGGTTAACAGGAAACTACACTTATCCGGAATCGGCCATTCCCAGTGGGTGTCGGATAACCAAGGTTCTACTGTATGTAGCATGTGTGACAAAGTTTAATCATTCTAAAGATAAACACAAAAAAATAGTGTATAATCTTTTAACTCAAATGGCAGTGGGCAAAGTGTACATTGGGTGTCAATGGACCCCTTAGTTACATCCAAGTTGGTGGCTTCTGGAGCTGCATTGACCTTGTATTGGTAAGCTGTTAATAATTGATTGTTTTTACTATCAGCATTATGACTACAGTTGTATAGTGTGGACATTGAATTTAATTTTTTATTAGTGTTAGTAATATAACAATTGTTTAGTATAGCAGAGCAGGAAATTGAGCCCTCTTATGTAGAAAGCAAACAAGGCGTGCTGGACAAACTCTAATTAGAAAGAAATTTTTTTTTTAAGATTAACAGACATTCATTAAACTATCTGCATCAGCTATACACATACATTTACACTAACACATCTCTTTATAAGGCACACCATCCCAGTACTAGGTTGGACCTTTTGCCTTCAGAACTGCTGCCTTTCATTGTAGCATAGATCTACCATTGTGCTGGAAACATTTATCAGGGATTTTGAACAATATTGTCATGATAGTATCATACAGTTGCTGCAGATTTTCCGGCTGCACTTCATGAAGCCACATCACAAAGGTATTCTATTGTAATGCAATCTGGTGACTGTGGAGAGATTTGAGTTTGAGATGATTTGAGTTTTGTGACATGATGTGATGTCCAGCTTGAAGTATTCATCGGAAGATGGGTAAACTGTGGTCATAAAGAGATGGGCCTGGTCAGCAACTATACTAAGGTAGGCTGTGGCATTTACGCAACACAATTACGCAGTTGGTAAGAAAGGGACCTAATATTCCATATACCTTTACATGACCAGCAGCTTGAACCCTTGATGCAAGGCAGGATAGATCCAATGCTTTAAATAATAAATTCTGACAGATCTGAATGTTGCTGTACAAATCAAAACTCATCAGACCAGGCAACATTTCTTTAATCTTCTCTTGTTCAGTTTCAGTTAGCTCACGTAAATTGTGGTCTCGGATGCCTGTTAGCTTACAGGAATGGCACCCGTGTAGTCTTCTGCTGGTGTAGCCAATCTGCAACATCTAACAACCATGCCACAGTCAAAGTAATTTAAATCAACTTTCTTCCCCATTCTGAATTCTCAGTTTGAACTTGAGCATTATGTTGCGGCCAAGTGATTGGTTGATTAGATATTTAGTTGAACTGGGGTACCTAATAAAATGTGAGTGTACATTTTATCATTAATTCTCATTGAATATTCACTGAAAAAACTATAGGTTACATTTGAAACTAATGATTAGATTACACTTTAGTAAATTACTTACTGCATGTTTAAAAAATAAAATAAGCTATAGCAAGTATGTGTCCTTGTTGGATGAGGCATAGGCGTGTGAGATAGGTCCTGTAAGAAAATGTCCAGCAGAAACCTGCAATATTTCCTTTGTATTGAGGTCCAGAAGAGGAACACTAGCTACACCCAGAGCCCCTTAGTATCAGGTCTTATCTGTATCAGGATACTTTCCTGCTGTCTTTGTGTATGATATTATACCAGCAACCAAATAGTTCAGAATACAGGCATTTCCCCTAAACATAGCTTTCTGCTTGCTGTTTTATTAAGATAACTTCCATGTTGTGTCTAAGCTACGAGCTTGCGATGTGATAAAACTTCCCTAAAGTTTAAAGTGAACCCTCAGTGTTCATGCAGAAAATGCTAGTTGCCCGGCTTGAAGAAAGAAAAAAATTCTTCTCATGTGAGTTCTGTTGTATGATATCAATAACTTTGTACCCAGATTTAATACAAACGTTTAAAGTGTTACATTTCTCCTTAAAGCGCTGTACCTGTATGGACGCTTCTTAACCAAACAACCAATCCTATTGGTACCTCTTGTTGATCTCCACATCACTGCTGTATCCTGTAATAAGTTCAGGTCAAGTAGAGATAACTCTGAGCACTGCAGTGACCTTATAAGTTAGTGAGTCACTGCAAAATGCATCAAGGCACTTGGAAGACTACTGTGTAAAATTTTATACCATCATCCTGATTTTGTTCCATTCTGTGCTCCAGGTGGATGTAAAGGAAGTTGTATTGGGTTTCCCCCATGGGTAAGCAGACAAAAGTCCTTTGATTTAGGAGCATACATACTTAAAAAAAAATGATTACTAATCCAATACATAATAAATTGATAATAAAATGCTTCCAAATGTATATTTAGCAGGCCAAAAGGGGTGCAAATGAAAGGAAGTCTACATAAACCTTAAAGGGATCTGTTATCAACCTTTTCACCCAAAATCCACATATTTGTCTATTTTTCTTTGAAAAGTGTGAAAATCTTGGGATAAGGTTATGTAAATCTTATAAAAAAGATACCATCAAGTGTGAAACTAGACATATGAGCCATGTTGTGTCTTGTACAACAGTGGTGTTACTGGAACCTAGGGAAAAGTTTGACAAACACGGATTGTCTCTACTCAGAATGTATAGTGGGAACTCTAACACTATACATTAGGATTTAATGATTTTCAATAAATAATTGTAATATCATTATATTGAAATATTATTCCTTCACATGTTCTTCCATATTACCAAGTCCATAGCTGTGTCACTCCAGGCCAATGTTGCCTTTCCTTCATATCTTAGCCTTATTTTGTAGGGTTTTTTTGTATATATACAGCAAGTAAATTATTATTAGCATTGTAAGTAAATGTATATCACATTAACAACAAGACTTTGTTATAAATAGTGACTTTAAAATGTACTGCCTTGCAATATTTGTAGCTAAACAAGCACTTGACACCAATATTTTTTTTTTCAATTTATTCAGAAATAAACACATAATGCATATTTCTCATAATACAAAATATTTACATAGAAAAAATGATGTATGAAATATCCTAAAAAAAAACAAGAATGTTTTTGATTTTCTAAAGATTAAATGGGGTTCAGTGCTCAGTGTTATCCAAAAGGATTGTCTCCTGAGGGAGACAAATTGTACCGAAAATGCATAATCAATTATACATTAAAAGTACCTACACATTTAGTTACCTTTGCTTTATTAGTCACGGTTGTCCTAAAATAGCTTATTATTTACTGCAGAGTTATAGTAGTTTCCACATGTTGAAATATAGGACTCAGGATCTTAGTATATATATATATTTACAAATACAAAAGTATGAAAATAAGAGTCCATAGGAAAAAAATATTATATTATTACATTTCATTTGGAAGACCTGCTATCCCATAATAAACTGTAGTAATAGTGAATGCTGCAAACACTATTATACAGAGGCTTTATATTTGTATTGTGACAAAACACCAATAACTGATTTAAAGGCAGTGGTGAAGTGTTATCTCCAGTGAGCTTCCACTATGGCTGACTGGAGGAAAATAAAAAAGTTTGGCTGGAGACAGGTAGATGGAGAGCAAGACTGCTGTCTGTCCCCAAACGTACTAATACTCCTTTGGGACCTACTGCTAACTTCTTTGTCAGTTTATGATTTAATGCACACATTAACGTTTAAATACTTGTTCATCTTGTTCCTAGAAACTGAAACTATTGGAGTCTGCTCAGAAAGCTGATTCTCTCGAGGACAGTCCTTATGGGCCCATCAAGTACCTAATGCTCAAATCAGACACATTTCTTACCAAACGCAGGTAGCAAATGGCCCCCATAAGACACAGACATATTAAGTGGCTTGTGATTTCAGAGCTTGGCTTTGATTGAAAATTTGTATATTCAGTCTTATCCTGCAGGCTAAAAATTATTACTATTTATCTGAATGTTTTTTATGCCTTGACATTTAAGAGTTACTTTTGGAAAAATCTCATATAGAACTGTGATGCCACTTCTGTTCCTATGGGCATTTTTGCATCTTACATACAGTATGCACCATGTTGCTTATTCCCATACTGTTCTTGATCAATACAGAGACATTTACATCAAAACATGGGCCCATGACATAAGGTTATTAATAACATTTGGGTTATCATTTTCATGTTTTAAATTTAAGCACCCATGTGTTTTATCGCATTTTGGTCAGAGATACATAGGAACTTCTTTTAGGATCAATCATTTTGTCACCTGTTTTTCCTAAATTCTTCTAAAGTTCAAAGTTTCAAGCTCACTGGATTTTCTTTCTGAGCCTATGATTTTAGGTTTCCCTATTGCAACTGGTAACCACCCACATGCAGAGAGACTTTTTCACAATTGCTGTTGGTTGGTTGGTTGGTTTGTGCAACAATCATTGGTGGTCCTACCTCTGATAGCAGCAGAAGGAGTATCTTTCAGACTATGTACATAGTAGTTATTGGTAAATTTAAAATCTACAGTCTAATCATCTGTTAAACTGAATCTTGGAAATTTCAACTCTACAATTGTACACGTGGATAAATCCTTTGTCAAACAAATGTCAAGCAATAAACATAAAAATAATAAGTGCAATATATTTTTCTTGGAATGCATTGGCTAATAACATTGTTATTCGCACTAACTGAACTGTAATATGGCCTATGATAATGGCCTTTCCTTCTTTATACCCAGTTAGTACAGAACAACTGGTATATTGGGTATAACAGTGGAGAGCTACAGAACAACTGGTATAATGGGTATAACAATGGAGAGCCTAACATGTAGTGAAGCAAGCAGAGAAATATACCCAAAACAATCCAAAAATGCTAAATTATCACCTTCTCAAAAAAAAGTTAATATCTGGTTAAGTGAAATGTAATCTCCAGTAATGATAAATAACTAATTTGCTGAGTTATTTACACAAGAGCTTCTGCCATTTGGTAAATGACCAAGCAAGTAATTTTCTGAGCTTCCCAGCGGCCCTTTATCAACTACACGACTAATTGGCACTGTGCTATAAATACCAAAGGAGACCTAAGGCAATATATGTCCACCGCCACTCTACAGCAACTCAGTTGTTCATACTTTTTGACATGAATTGTGTTAGATTTGACTTTTTTCGCCGTTCTACTTCACGCATAGATATATATATATATATATATATATATGTATATTTATATACACATAAATACAACAGTAAGGGGTAAGGGATGGTGATGAAGCTCAAGAAGATGATGTTGGTCCTATGTAGGAATATTACATCTCATCGTAGCAATAAAAAGGTAGTCATTCACCCTCCTCCTTTATGCGCTGCTGCTTATTCCTGCGGGTGTCCATATCAAAATTAAAATCATTCCAGTCATCTCGTGGAGGGAAAGAGATGGTCTGACGAAGTGTGAACCGCACTGCATCAATTACCCTTTCTCCACGGGGCTCATTACCGCCCACACTGACAGAGGAAGCACTGCTGGTTGTTCGAAGCAAATGGGGAGGAGTAGAGAAGTCATGGATCTGTCTGTGTTCAAGTAAACCTTTCCAGATTGCATGACGAAACTGCTCAGGGATCTTCAGATTAATCAAGTCCTTTAAAGAAAGAAAAGAAAGTCAGCTTCCAGTTGAATGTTGTCACAGCAATATGCAGTGAAAATCCTATAGGAAATATTTAATAATCTTTACCGATTGAAGGCAAGGGACTAAATTTTATCTGCTGATTATTATTTTCTGCTGGGTATATCTAAGCTGTCTTTTACATTAAAAAATAAATATAGGCTTTATAACAAGTAAGCATAAAAAAATAATTTGCTTGGCTTAATGTATTACAATAGTAGAATACCCAGCATTACAAAAAATTATATTGTTCTTATTTCAATGAACTTGTATGTTTCTATACTGGACTTAAAAATGAATGTTGATTCAAAAAGGATTGTGCTACATACAGTGGTTTATCAAATAAAAATAAAAGTAGTCTCTTGTTTTCAAGCTACCCACTTGGTGTCATGGACCCCATGTAACACAAGCCCCACGACTACATGTGGATCATTAGGGTGTGTGCATATCAGGCTTTAAATCACAGCATGCAATGTGAGATTGCAAATTGCGGGAGAATTTTGAAAAGCAAGATCTCAATAGTTCTACAACTAGTAGGTGGCCCCCTTTTAACCATGAGATGGAAAACCCATTTACAATTCTCCTTTTATTTTTCCTAAGATGAGTTGGCTGCTTTAATACTCACCTCCATGGAGTAGTGTTCAATCTGATAAATGCTGCTCAGGCCCTGGGTAGTGAAGAAGTCCAGACAAGATGAACATCCCAATCTCGCTAAAAAACTAGATGGAAGAAGGAAAAACATTTAATGCATATACCGTTGGTTTGCTAAAAAATACATACATATTATTTGGCTTTGGCTACATTATCTAAGAAATAGGAAAATACATTATTTTAGCTGGGTGCTTTCTGAATCTTTTCCAGTCTGAAGGCCGATGAACCTTAGTGGTTCGGCTACCAATATAAATAATATGGCAAGTAATATTTTTGGGGATTATACACAATGTTTAAATTGTAAGGTCAGATTTTTGCCACAACCAGCCTACAGAGCCTATGAAAAGTATTTTTTATTCTGCATATAATACATAACAGAAACAACAGTCCTGCTTATTGAAATGGTCAGACACAAAAAGAAGCATCAAGAACTGGAGGCCCCCACTGATAAGAGAGTTTGACAGAAGAGATGGTTCGCTAATATAATGGCATCGGGTATAGCATTTGATCAAGCAAGCAGCATAGCTAAGTGGCAAAATGGTTGGGCAAATTTTATATTAAAAACAATTGTGCCCATCTGCACTAATCTAGCATAAAATGCCCCAAACCGAGCCATACTAGCCACAGGTATGTTTAAACAGACACTAGCAAAGGACTGTGGTTGTAGAGGTAAAACTAGCGTTATCTCACCTCACGTCTTTCTTTTACTTGTCCATACGCATGCACAAATTGATTAGGGGTGGGGGATGAATCCAAGCCCAGGTGACTATAAGGGGGGTGCAAAATACAACCCCTTACTTTTCAGATAATCTGATTTGGTTTAGATGTTGAGCAATAAAAGATGCAGAAGGCACTTGAGAAAAATTACAAAACAACCATGCTATGCTAATGTAGGATACTGCCATACAGACTTTTAATACACAACAATGGCTTAATTGTGTGCAGCTTAATACACAAGAGCTAGTATGATTAGTGTAGGTAGCCATATTACCCTACAACTACAATTGTACACTATGCTGGTTAACTAGCTATTTACAAAAAAAAAGGGAAGGATGTATGACTTATTTTCACTCTTGGAGAAATTAACATTACTTTCAAGTAGCGAAACATGAGCAACAGTATTGGAAAAAAACAATAAGACCTTCTGAACATGACTGTATGTTTCCAACATAGGTTCACCAAGAGTGAAAGCTGCTGTTTTATCATATAACCTGCAGTAAACTGTAAGTAATATAGCAGTTTATAATGAAATAGACTGAATCAAACTGACAAATGTCTTAATTTATGTCCAGTTTACAACTTTAATGGACATAATAAAGTGTCATGGTGCACTGCTCACTCACTATGCGTTTTGGGAAACAACTGCCATGCCATGAGTGTCATTAATAATGACTAACAGCCACCAATCAAATTGCACCAATGGCTGCTCAGGGCTAATTGCAAATTGTTGTATATCAAAGACACTATTTTATTTACAATTACTTATAACTGTTCTATATACAAGCATTTAGGTTTCTCCACTGCAGTCTCACAACAGATAGTATATGTGTTTACTGGCAAGCATCAAACATAAACTCTGAGGCTTTATATACAAAATTGTAACGACCATATGTTTACAAATTTTCATTTAAAATATTGTTTTCTTTAAAAAAAATGACTAGAAATAGGTCTTATGACAACATTTATGTCTTTCTAAGAAGGAAGCAGAACACATTGGTAAAGATGTCACATTAATACCTTGTGATATGTTAATGGGGTATACATTCATTTTGCATTCTTACCTGGAAATGCTGCAGTCGGTGGGATATGGAGGAGGAGGTGTGCAGTGTGATGTAGATGCCATGGTAAGGGAAGGAGGTAATGTCTGGGTAGGACTGAGTCCGTTAAGATCACCAGGCATTGGCATGTGTGCCCCCATCATGGGAACTGGTAACAAAAAAAGCAAAAATGTCAATAACACACAGACTTATCTATACCAATCTAATTCATAAAAAATCTTGTTGTGTTCCAAAATATCTTGCCTTTATTTGCAGTTTTTCCAATTTGGAAATGTACTAGAACCCTCATAAACACATTCATATACATTGAATTGATTATGGCAAGTAAAGTTTCTAATCTTAGGACCCCTTTAGGAGTGATGGTTTAAGGAGCTCCAACAGAATAAATTAGTTTAAAAAATGCAATTACTGAACCCTAATTATTAAAAACTTTGTAGAGGACAGATACTTCCCGCAGCAGCCTTAAGGGTTTCAGGGATCATTTATAAGGCGGGATGGACAGATAGGCAAAAATCAAACAGGAAACATTTTTCATTTGTTTAAGCTGTAAATGATACTGCTCATCTACATATCAGCTTTTTATATTTTACTCCTGTTACGTCCTGTATATTTTGTATTCTATGGACCAGAAACAAAGGATTATGACTTCTAAGAACTGTACAGAAGCTAACCAACTGAAGACAAAATATTTCAAACTAATAAAAAACCCAAGCACTGCAGGGAAATTGTTGTCAGTTTATGGAAAGTGTGTGCAATGTAACAAAGTTATAGATTTAACCACACCTGGAAAATGCTTACTCTACGCTATAAGGAAGGATGTATTTGGCTTGAATACATGTTTTACATTTATTCAGGGTCACATGCTTTCTGTCTTCAGCATTGATTGCAAAACACAACACAATCATAAGCTTGAAAACTGATCTTCCCTGATGGAGAGAAATACTAAAGAGTAAACTATGGGCATCTACCATTTCTTTCCTATGTGGTCAGCGCTGAAGCCCAAAACTTAAGTATCTTCAAGACAAAAATCTATACACACATAAGCACATATATACAACAACCTGAATAAAGAAAAGTTATATCTGGAATGTTTTCTAGATTCCTATTCATTTAAAATATGATTGTTGAACCTATTGAGGCTCATCAATTGTATTCCAGAAAGCAACAATGACCAAAGCAGAAACCACCAGTGACATTGTGTTGCCTAATAAATATGCTTGCATGTCCCATTTGAAAGATAGAATCGGCCTTGATCTTAGTTATAAATAATGCTTCTCCTATAGAAGATTAACATAAAAATTTGACTAAGGTATACTGAAGGAACACTCACTGTTTGACCCCATTCCATCAGACATGGCATTTGGAGTAAGGGAATTTCTCTGTTGTGGGTTCATCAGCTGGCTTACAGAAGGTAGTTTGTTCATGCTGTTCATCTTGCTGAGAGGTGGAGAGACTGAGCCATAGGAAGGCTGATTTTGTATTGAAGTTCTGCAAAGATACGATACATCTGAAGGTTAATAACATACAACATGAAAATGCATTGTTAGGATATAAAATGTATGCATAAGGACATACATTATGCAGAATAGCCCTACTGCCATAATAATTGGGGTTTCTGTTGGGTTAACAATAGGGATAACAATGGACTGAACAACTAAAGCAAAGCAAATATGCTTTAATGTATATGTAAAAAACGATACATGAGTGCAAACGATAATACAGACAGTAAATGTATTCCTGATAAATAATATAGCTTTTACTCATGTTTACTTTTCTAAAAGTTTTCTGTTTAGTCAAAAACATAGTTTCCCTTTTTTTTTTCGCTGTGTATAGCCTGCATACCTGTAACATACTTTGAAGTACAGTAACGCTGTGTAAGATAATTTTATGGAACAATGCTTTTTTACCCATGAGCATTCCTTTCTATCTACATTAAAATCTGGAAAGGTCCAGCATTACCACTTTAAAACTGCTATGAGGAAGAAGTTATATTTTTTTCTGCCCAATAATTCCAGTATCAGTGCACACATCTTCCGGGCAGGTATGTGAAGAGATAGGATCATTCACTTCCCTCCAGGTATATGGCAGCAAGCCAAGTAGAGGAGGCCATGTACATCCTGAGGCTCACTCTGAGACCTAGAGATTCAGTTTCACACCTTAGATTCCAATCCTAATTCACTGCTATTTTGATTAGCTGATAGCTGGTAAAATACAAAGATGGTATTTCTAAATGTATAGTGTTTTTACCTCTAGCGGTGCTTCAGGAGCACTGGATGTATAAGGGGTATATCTGCCTACTAAATCACATTCTATTAGGCCTGCTTAAAGGTAAAAGAACTCAAAGAGCCTGCCCCTAATGACCAATCAGTTACCATCAAGGTATTACGTTGTCTGGGAAATAAAACAAGTAATGTGCTCACAAAGACATGGTCACTGTTATTGTGTAGAACTTTTTCTCCAGTTTTAGAAAATCATACATGAGGCTCAATTCACAAAATTTTTTGAATAGTAATACTTTCTTCAAGCCATGTGACTGTAATTTTCAAATGTCCTTGGCTCTCATAGAAAAAAAGGTCTTTTAAAACACATATTTATTCTGATGTGTTGGCTTATAAACTGAACCTATTGTGCCCAAAAATAATAGAATGAGTTTTGTTTGGTCTTACATTGAGTTTGCACTTAAACAATTTACACAAAAGATAAGCCAATGGCAATGCAGATGGACATTGTTTTGGTCATATAAAATAATGAGTCACACACAGAGGAATACTTGGTAATATGTTTTATAAGAGTTGTTTCATTTTTGGTAAACATTTATGAAATTAACTGGACATCCCACTTTCCCTTTCCCAAGGCAGATGGCTATACAAACTGTCTGAATAAGCTGCAGAAACATTTCCTTGCAGATATAGTATAGTATATATATTACTAATTATCTCAGTTCTTTATTTCTGCAGTGTTAATTATCTGTAAATGGCTGAAATATTATGTGATCAATGGCAGAAATATTAACAATACAAAATGATTGTATTCAATAAATGTTCCTTGTAACCAGATAACATATTGCGAGTCAATTTTGTTCTCAAGCAGAACAGCAGTATTATGTGTGAAATCTCAAGTTCAGCCTACTGTCTAGATTACAAGTGTCCAGTTGAGATGAAATTCTCTAAAAACCTGGGCATTCTTTTTCTATCTGATCATTTTATAGGGACTTGCTTGCTGAGAACCTGTAGGTATAACTTCTTCCTATCAAGTGGCATGCTTGGAAAGCTTTATTATTGATGATGCAAGTCTGCTAAAGCAACAGTGATGGTTCTGTCTTACTGAAATTTTGAAAATAGTTAAATACAAAAAACAGGAACTGAAACAAAAAGACATCCATGTCCAAGATAAGCTAGCATTAAAATTTATTGGCAATTAGGAACATGCAGCCACTCGAAACAACACTTCAAGAGGATGCTAAGGGAAACCCCAGTGAAATTCAAGTTAACAGCATCAACATTTTCCCACTTTTTTATGCAACACTATATTTTATTTCAGAAAGTCATAGTCGTAGCTGGGTGATTTGTAGCATTATTAGCATGACAAATGTAAAAAAGCTCAACATTTGTTTAAACACATTTGGCATGCTACATTCAAAAAGCTTTCATTCTACAAGTATTTTGATACATGAATTACTCCAGACAGGTGTATCATGGAACACAATGAGTGAGACTATAAGGATCTATTGGTAACTAGCTATAATTGCAGCATTAGTGTTTGGTGAACTGATCATCTAATTTATGCATAGAATTATGGGTTTAATATACCCTGGGACTTGTTTGGAAAAAAAGCGTAATAATTAGCTTCACTTCATTCCTTCTAACAGGTATGTCTGAATTGATATAGGTGTTCCATACAATAAGTTGTCAAAAATAAAAGCAGCACACATTTTTAATAAGATCTGTCCAGCAGTACTTGTCTCATATGACCAGCATTCATAACCTTGAATAAGTAGGAAAAAGCCTATTCCTAGTATGCAACATTCTTATTACAATACACAAAAATATAAAAAAATATATGTTTACATTTGAGACCAGCTCAAAAATCAGTACAACATATATTACATACACCAGACATGTATTTGCCACCAGCAAGCAGAAGGTAAACTACATATAATCTGTTAAAATGGCAAATCAACACTTGAGTCCCTTCATTGAATGCTACACGAAAAAAGTTACATTCACAATAGAACAAAAGGCTAAATATGTCATCTCATAAACCTGTAGAATGTGCTATTTTAACAGTTCTCCTACAAGGCAACATCACTAAGAGCCAAATTACATCAGAGTATTGCATATGAATGTTCACTGTAGGCAAATCAATGCCTGATTATTCAGTGGAAGCTCGGCTCTTTTGGCTTCTGATGACACTAGTACATGACAAAAAGATGTATTACTAAATAATAAAACAAAAAAGTTCCCAGAACATGTTATGTACCAAGGCAGGTAAGTGCTCTATCAAATGCAGTCTTGTGGGATCTTCCAAATATTGTGAAATACAATTAGAAGTACCATATCTGTACAAACTCTGTGGGTTATTCATGTATTTGTCAGCTGTACAGACATGGATTAAAAATAACTGATGAACAATCCCAAATACCTTGGACAGCTGCATTCCAGTCCTATAACTCTTAGAAACCAAAAAAAATTTTTATTTAAGAAGATTTTAAAGCTAGCTACCAACAATACTTTGATTTAAAAAGGCCCACGGAAATAGGTTTTGTAGGAATGTATAACTCTCACTTTAAAACCAGACCCTTACATTGCATACTGTGCACAGGTGAGGGAAAATTTATTTAGAAACTTGTTATGAAATAAGCTCTGGTAGAGAGAGAAATAACCTAAAAGTGCTTATTTCAAACTCAAAATGATCATTTCTTATTTAAATGAACCCCTACATGTAGCTCAGTGTTAACTATTACACTTCAAATACAAAGGCTGAAGACATACATGATAGTGACAACACAATTTTGCATTATTTCAGACTTTGTCATGGAGCAATCTTCTCTTAAAATCCTTCAAATTGTCAGTATTACAGAAACAGTTCAACTTTTTTCCCTAGGCAAAAGTACCATTCTCCCTTACAATGAAGAATGATTTAAAAAAGTCCTTTTTTAAAGTTCCTTCTTTTTAAATTGTGTGGTTGGGAAGGGTAGTTAGAAAGTGCATACATAGTTCATGGATACATTTGGAGGTGAGAGAATGTAGAGTGTTTTGGAAAAGAATCTTTGTCTCTCAGAAGATCTGCCCGGGGATCCATGAGTTCATTCCGGAAACAGGCCGTTAGGAGCCTGTAGAGAAGAAACCAGAGAAGAAAAGAACAAGAGCTGATGACCATGAAGAGTTGAAAGATGCAGTGACACCACTATGACCACAGTGTGATGAAATGATGGATTGAGGGAACTTTAGGGGGACTTTGACAGACTGAAAGCATTTTCTAAATAGCATCATAGTGGAAATATCAGAAATACTCTGGTTGTTTAAAAAAAAAAAAAAGCAACTTTTTGCATGTGCGTTTATAGGAGAGACCCATCATTCTATAATCTATGGGAATAAGTCAGGAACTTCACCTTCAGAAGTAATTTAAGGACAAAAGAATTAAAATTTTCTACATGGTGCTGGCCAGGAGTAAAACATTTGTAAATCTGTCCCTTATTGTGAGAAAATTGGCACACATAGAATAAATAATCATACAATATTGCCTTTCTGAGAACCTGGACGTGAAAGAGCAAGTGTACCACAAAGATCTAAAAACAAAGGCTTACAATGTTGGGATTACAACACGTGCCAGGTCTGTAATTTCCTGTAATTCAAGCCAATTGAATGAGTGCAGAGCAAGCGGCATGCTTTGGGTGGAATGAAATTTAATGCTTCCTCTGCTTTTCCTGTCTTGATATATCTCCAGTAACAAAACAATCTTAATGCTTTAAATTTAACATAACATGTCAAGCATAATAATAAAGAATACAGCCTATTATGAGTTTGGGACACTTTAATCCTTAATTAGCGTTATCTATATTACCTGACTGATCAACATTTCATATTATCTTTTATCTTCAACAGCTGCTTGATAGTCATGTACAAACAACTGAATGCACCCTACTGTTCTCTCCAAAAACATTTTCAGGCTAACCCTGGCAATACATGGAAAGACTGTGACCAAATGTCCAAGAGTTCATCCAGGCAATCCTTTATGTAACAGATTTGGCTACACATTGGTTGGGCAAATCTGGACCCATGGGCCATTTATTTGTAGGGGAGACCAAAAACAAATAAATTGGTCATAAGCATCATGTATTGGGACTAACTAATTAAAGCTCTTGAAGACTGGATTTGGAGAGATCACCCAGGTTCACCCATGAATGTCTATTTTGCTATCTAGCTTTGATAAATCAGGCCTATTGTGTGCAGTATTTTTTTTTTTTGTTTGGTTATTTTGTTTTTTAATATAGTGGTGAGAGGTTAAAATTGTGGGAATCGTCCAGAAGGAAAACTTGTCTAAGAGGATATTTGCTCTTACTTCTACTGTATTTGCAGGATAGACGGTATAAAAAAATCTCCCACAAGGGAAAGAGATTTTAAACATTCCATACTGTATTTGCAGTGAAGGTCTAAACCTATGAGGGCTATACTTACATACTCATCTAACTGAAAAATAACATTAATGAAGTATACTAATACGAAGTGTTTACATAGACCAGTTGAAGTTGGATACATAGTAAACCTAGTATACTAATATATAGTATATATTACAATGGACTAAGTGTATCCAAGCTATAATACACAGGAAACCTGACCGAGAAAGAAACACATTAATGCTTTAATGATATTTTAAGTAAAGCAGGTTTTATTTTTAATCTTTGTGGGTGAGCTAAAATTCGAGCAGTCACACTGTGATCATAGAGGTGCGGGGGTTAGTAAGAATAAACAAACGAAATGCATTAAAAGAAATCCGACATGCAAAATGGAGGACATGAAAGAGGAAAATGGAGCATTATAAACACTGTAATGTCAACCGTGAAAGGGGAGTTTCTATTTCTACAAACCATGTACAATGACAGATAATTATTTTCTTGCACTGCATGGAAAGAGTTTTATTTAAATGCTTTATTATTTCTGTTTTATTATTTCTTTGTTCACATCTCTCACCATTAAAAATGTCTAGGAGTATCACTGCACTAAAACAACATGCTGAATATACCAGTGCAATGATTACAGAAACAGCACTGATTTCCACCAGTCTAACATGTAGGTTAATTTCACATGTTAAAGATTATGATGTGGAAAGCAATAACAACCAGTCATATGTAATTCTTGCTGATCTGATTGCTGACAATTGAAATATGATGGGATGCTATGGATTACTGCAACATTTTTACTTTGTGGTGCCTTAAAGTGAACCTGTCCCACATTAAACAAGATTCAATTATTACAGAACAGGTTGAGATAATGAAGAATATGGTGAGTTATCAGATAACTGATGCCATTGCCCAATCAGAATTGGATTGTAACATTATCTAAATAAAATAATATTTCACTTCGCCTAAATAGTGCTACATGACTAAATCTCTTGTGTCACTCTAATGAATGACCCCAAAACCATCTTTTTTTATATCAATAAATACATTCATAATTGTGATTCCTTTCTGTGTATAATCAGCATTAAAGTCTCCAATACAGCAAAATATTTAAAGTCATGAGTAATCAGTTGTATTTTTACTGCTCAACTTTTCTTGTGTGAAACAAAGAAGAAAAATAGCATAGCAAAGCACGTATATTTTATTGATTATCTTAGCAAACAAAGACAATTGGACAGGAAAAATCTAACTTCAACTTTTTTATCATTGTTCCCCAGCCCTGTTTTTTAAAGTCTTGGACAGAATCATGAAAGGTTAGAATTCTGCCAAGTTTATTTAATGTTTAGTGTTCCCATTAGAGAACTTTTTCTTACTTCATTTTCTTGTGATCACTGTCACCAGGACAATAAACTAGACACGCTGTTTAATGGATGCTAACAAAGAGATATCTAGCTGGGTAGTTTTTAGTTACCTGTATCTATAAAAGGCCAGTAATATATCCCAACATAAATAAGGCAAATAGTAAACCAAAACATCATTTGTTGTCATAAAGGTCTATCCCTGTCGGTTTAGTTATACTTGGTGTGCCAAGCACAACTAAACACAAGGATTAGGGGATTATTGGCAACAGTTAATGACAAATGAAGGCACTACACTGGATACACACAATTCTATTTATGTCACACTCTTCTAATACAAAGCCAAATTCCTGTATGATAAAGTTTCATCATTTAAATAAAGGGCCAATAGTGAGGTAGGATTAAACGCAATAAAATTAATTTACATCACATATATCTTGCTATTTCCAAAATGATGTGTGTAGATCTACACAAATATTAATAAGCAGTGACCATCAACAGTCTATATTCTCACTATATTTAGCTATGCTAAGCGATTTGTGCATGTAAGTATGAGAAATACAACTGGCTACATCCGATTTGCCATGATTAACATAATTATGAAATGAGACATCATCAGCACTGTTTGCTTTGGTTTTTACATTTTGAGTTTAGGTTTACATTTCACCTTATATCTCCCAAAGTTAAACACTGGTTTTCTATGGTGTGTGCAGTGTGTAAATATATACATATAACTACAAAAACAACATAAATAATTTGAGATAGAATAAAAAACACTCAGGCACAGACACAATAAACATCTTTAAAAATTATGCATGCATATACAAATTAAACAACAAGCACAGGGATCGAATTTGGAAATGTGCACATGGGCAATCTATTCTTTATCAGAAATATACTCACTGTTTCTGCAAAAGATGTTGCTGCTGTTGTCTGTAGTTTTCAATCGTGTGTTGGGGAAGATACTGCATAAGTTCAAGAGACTCTTTGATTTTTAATAAGGTTTCATATATTTCTCTGCCTTTTACCTATATATAAAAAATAAAAAAAAAGCACTAAGCATAGATTCTAAATGTTTCAACAGACCCTTTTTTCATAAAGAGTAAAACAACCAATAGGAAGCTGTTTTGTACTGATATGACTTCAGTTAAATGATTGCTGCTGACTTTAGGTTGACTTTATTGAAGCTCCTTTAGGTTTTAACTCTTTATGAAATAATTGGCAATTATATAATATGTGATAGTGATAATATATATATACACATATATTATCATTATCACATATTATACAATTGCCATTATACACACATATATATACACACCTTCTTTTTATGTAGGGAGGTTAATATTATAAAACAGTAATTTTTAATCAGTAGTAACCTATAGTAACAAATCAGAATGCTTCCTAAATTATAATTAGTTGTTGGGAGTTACTGTGCTTAGGAGTATGAATTCTTTATTGAGTAAGGTAGTAGTGGCAAAGGAATATGTTGGGAAGTTTTAAGTGATATGTGTTTTCCTGGATGCAGTCAATCTATACACTATATGATATAATCATTTATGTATTTGCCAAGTAATTTGCACGCAGGTGTACTAACAAATTTAGCAAATGAAATACAACATAATGACTTACAGGTATATACAACACTTCATCATCTGGTGACCTCCGTTTTTTAATGGATGCCATCTGAATGCCATGTGTGCTTTGTCTGAAACCTAAAACATCAAGAAGAACTTTTAATGATATTTTGCAATTTTACTGTATATACTGCAAAATTCTGTTTATTTATTTGCAAACAAAATCCTAGAATTGCATATTAGTTTACATGTGTTCTATTTTTTCTCCAATATTTCAACTATCTGAAGCTCTGACTGTTTAAATAATTAAAATAAATTATGTGAGCCAGTACCATGTTTGGACTCAAAAGTTACAGATTCGAAAGACTTGTTGCATCACATGTAATAAAAATATATACATTTGCTAGATATTGAGCACTGAATCATAGTAATTACATACTAATACACTACTTGCAGCTACAAGCCATAGTGCAGAAACTTACATTGTTTCATACCTTCACCATTCTTTGAACTGTCTGAGACTTGCTGTTTCCGGATGCTGTCCTCGTCGGCCTTGCGATCTCTTCCAGGACAAGCACAAATCCGAGCTTCAAAACATCTGCGCCCAAGCACTTGGCCACTGCAACAATTATTGAATATTATACTATTATTACTATTATGGTAAATAAGAAATTAGCCTAACATATTAGATGATAATAATAATTCATAATATAATAATAAATTTGCATACATAGTATATACATATATATAGCCTGAGGGTGTTAAAATGTTCAACTGGGAGAGGAAAAATCAAGAGTCACAATGAATTGATTTTTTCCTGTTTATTATCAAACTATAGCAAACTATTACTGGTAAGATGCTAGTTATTTAGGTAAATAGTTGTAAGAGTAAATATTAATAAAAGTAAAACATTTAAACTCACTCTCTTGTTTCCAAAGTTACTATGATCAATATCGGCCGGCGATTCATTCCTCCAACACAGCTGCTGTTGCACATAAAGTTGTATAATATTGTTGTGAACTCAGTGCCAACCTACAAAAAAATGTCATGGAAAAAAAAATCATATATACATGACAGTAAACTAAATTACACTGAAAATACATAGTTTGGAAATAGATGCTTCTGAAAATATTTTGAAAGTGATACTAACCTGTGGGGGCTCATATGGTACCAGAACACTTTGTCTGCCAGTGATTGGATCCTCCACATACTGTGCGTGGCTATTTCCTTCGACTCTTATGAGATGACTAGGTGGAGCTATTTGCCCTATAGATGAAGAAACCTAATTATTGAAAGCAAAGACCATAGTTCGAGCTCACTATACATAAATGAATCTCTAACAATGAACAAAGTCTAAGAAGCTTCAATTTACATTCCTTATTTGAAAAAAATTCTTTCATAGGCTATACTACAGAGGAACTGTAATTATTTGAATCCTGTGAAAACACAGTTACCTCTAGAAGAAGATATATGAGGAGGAAATGTGCTTTCTTGGGAAATATTAGAGAATAATGGTGAACAAAATGTAGGAACTACCAATAATCTTGAAACAAGCAGATGTATTGAAATCTATGAAGCATAATTCAGGTCTATGACAATATATATATATTTTTACCTTCATTAAATTCTCGGCTGAGCTCGTGGTTTGGACAACGTTTAACAACTTCTGTGACATGTTCTGCTTTTTTGTAGACTGGCATTGCTCTTATAACTGCTCCTTGTGGTGGAGGAGTCATGACTTTGATTTGAATTGGACATGTTTTGGCAATCTGGCAGTACAAATTCTTGAGATCAGTAGAATACTGGAAACAAACAGACATAAAATTATTAGTCACTGAAAAGAATAAACTAAAAAGCCTAAAACAAAAAGGCCTTTTTCACAATTAGTGCATAAGACATTGCAAAACCTGTATGTTATAAGCTCATACACCAAGTTAAGATGATAGTCATTTTGTAATTGTGCCTCCAAATTTACCAAATGTATGCATGACGATTCAATCTGCAAGAACAATCCACTTAATTCATATTCTGTATACCGAAATGCTTACTCAGGCCATTGAAGGAAAATATTTCTTTAACTTGAAACCTTCTTTAGCAGGTTCTCAATCTTTTCTGTAGTAGTACATTCACTAATTTTTATGTGCAGCTCTTTTTTTCCTAATATCAGGCGCCATACTTGAGGCCCCCTATATTGAGAAAGTTGACCACCTCTGAACTACACTATATATCATATGTATGCATTACTGTATGTCACGATTCTATGATTCATTCTTCAGTCGTGCATTTCAGGTTCCAGAGCTTTCAGAAAGTTTCAGGACATTGTGCAACGCAGCTTGTGCCCTCAGGCAATGGAATGAAATACAATAGATCCATGTAGCCTCCGGATATGGCAAATGTAGCCAGAAGATAAACACATTTTGAAATGTTAAATTGTGAAATACCGTCTTATGTTCCTTCACTGAGAAGAAAGGGGGGAGATTGTTCACTGAGAAGATAGGGGGGAGATTGTTCACTAAAAAGAAGGGAGAAGATTGTTCACTGAGAAGAAAGGGGGGTGATTGTTCTGTAGAAGGAAGTAAGAATAAATAAAACATGGTACTAACGAATAAAATCCTTCTATTATACATTTAATGATCAATTATTTTCTGCCTGCACCTCAAAGACACTGCTCAATTTATTGATAATCAGGTAAGCAGCTATATACCCGATATCAGTTGTTTATCTGGATTACCACTGTGCAGTATGCAATATTGATTGGGTTTTACCAGAATTTTGATTGAATATTGTTTGAACTTAGTTTACAGGACAGGGACCAGTCCTTTTTTTTTACAATAATTTTTACACTCTTCTTTTATAAACTGTTCTTGCTATATACGTGGAGAACTTGTTCTCTGCCTTTCACCACGCTGCTCTTCACCACAAACAACAACAAAATGGGCATTTCCAATGTATTAACAGATTTTTTGTAATCTAACATTTGATCTATTTTAAAAGTTTATCAGTGTCAAACACCTTAATACATATTTGGGTTTTTAGAACATTTTCAGGATGACCATTTTAGGATATACATTGCTTTTAGAAAGTCATGAATCAGACTGATTCGTGCCTTGTAATTGGGAAGTAAGGTAGGGGTGTCCTGAGCGTAGTAATGAACATGAGAGCTTGACAGAAGCTTTCCTTAAACATAGTGTGTATTTCAATAACTGCTACATAATAATTCAACTATATACACATTAATATTCATTCTCACCAAAGTAGGGAAGTACCAATGGGTCTATCTTTGGCCACCTAAACTACACAAGTTGATTTACACAAAGTGATTTTTTTTCTCCCATCCCAGTTTATTTCACCTGAAGCTGCACCCAGTGTGAAGTAATCCAATTTTAAACAGTCTATAAATTCCATTAATATCCCCCATCCAATCATGTACTAGAAAATCAGAACAAACAGTTGAAAAAATATAGCCTGGGGAAATAAGTCTTGCAAGTGATATCCAGTATGCCTATTGCTGCAATGATGGCTCAAGTTACTTGGCATGCAATTTCCATTCAGCTCCTTGTTTTCAGGTTCACCTGCAATGTCATGTTTAAATAAGCAATTTTCAGGTAGGCGAGTCAGAGAACAACAGCAGATTGGGGTACATTAATAATGACATGTTTTAAAAGAACATTCCAGTGAACATGACCCCCTCCACACCACCTGCCTGCTGAATTACAGGGTCTTGGCATCATACTCAGAATTCCTAAACAATGTGCTTGTTTGCCAGGTCCCAATACCAGACACCTGTCTGCTTCCTCAAAAAGCTGTACTCATACTTTGCCATTATTTTTTTAAGGAAAGAAAGAAATGGTAAATACCAAAAAAAAATAAAAACTTAAATACCTATTTACTTATATGAACTTTCTTAGGATTCTAGAAGAGCAACTTTACAATCCATTTTGTAAAGTCAACAATATATGGAAACCACTGATACAAAGCTATACCATATAACATGAATTTAATAATAATTTTACCTGTGAAATAGCTTGTTTTCTAATCATTTTATGTTTGTCGACATTTTCACTTTTCTCAGTAATTGCATAATTTTCCCTAAAATGCATAGGTCTCTTTTTAATATTCTAACGTTCAGTATTTCAGTTCTAGCTTGGCTTTTTTAAAATCGTTCTACATCTGGTTCATGCAAAATCATCTTAAAAATGACCAACTGTACTGCATTTAGGATAAATGTATGGTGTGCTTTACATGGGCAAGAATAAGGGCTCTAGGAAGAGTCACAGTACATACCTAGAATACCCAGCTTTGTGACTTGATTGAGGAGTACCTTCTGAATTTGTCACTCGTACAATTAACATCTACCATTTATTACTCAGAACAACTTTTATAACATACGCAGTGTTGAATGAACTAACAAAACTATTAAAAAATATTGTATGCATTCATGGGTATGCTCAATAAAAATATTAAAACCTGTTAATGGAGGTTTAAATTATACTTTATAATTGTAAAACAAACAAAAGATCTTTGTCATTTACTGCAGATCTGAGAAGAGACATCATGAGCATTGTTTACTCAATGTAGAAAGAACATGTTTAAACTGCTGCTCCAACATCCTGAAATGGTCAATAGAGTGTTGAATGGGCCCATAATGTGGATGGAGAGGTATTTATTTAGTTGTACTTTGTGCTTCTGTAGTCTAGCACTCAAGCTTGTATGCTGCCTCCTGCCACCTGTCAGTCAAATGAGATTAATTATTTGGGCGGCCAGTGCTGGGAGCGTCACATTCCAACCTGGCCGCACCCAGAGGTGTTGACATCAGACAGGTGAGGTCTCCCTCCTAAAACGCTTGGAAGATTGCAGACTGGCCCCACCCTGTAATGTCCCACTCTGTATATGGCCCCTCCAGGCAGAATGTGAGAGTACTACATTTCTAGCTATATCTGGTAAACACTCCCTAATTCAGTGGTGATTAGGCTAAAGGAAAGAAAAGAATTATAACCTCAGGCATACTTTGAGAAAATCAGCAAGTGCTGCTGTCTACGCTGCACATATTTTATCTTAAGAGATTTTATGTGAATAGAGCTACCAACAGCTAGGCATATTATCATGTATCTTATTATAATTCATTTTAAAGGTTTTACATGTAAACCTGAACAGTTCCAACCAAACTCTGAATATCTAGATTCTTATAAAAGTCCAGTTATTACATGTTTTCTTAGGGGAACCTAGATATTTGGCATTAGCATGCTTTTTAATTCACCTGAGCATGTGTGAATTTTTGTCTGATCTGTAGAGATATATGTCATTAATGAATCTGAAATGTCATCCCTACAATTAGGAATGGAGCTCAACAAGCAATTTTGCAATACAAAACAATACATCAAAATGTATTTTCAAAATAGCTAGTGGTGACATGATTGTGGGCACTGAGTAATAATAATATTAGCATTTTGATAAGGAATAGTAGAATAGTAGGCTGTACAGTGTCTCTCTTCCATTTGTGGCATATATAGTGTTGCATTATTTCACAGATTGTGAATGTGAGTTGGAGGGAAGGAGGGAGGGCTGGGGCTGTCGTGTGCCGTGTAATTGCGGTACCTCCTGCCTGGCTGACTTCCCTGGGGGCTCTGCCTCACCCTGAGGTTTTGGGCCACGTTCCAGCCACGCTGCCACAGTATAAATGAAAAGAAAGGATAATAAGAAAAACCCGATAACTACCTTTAGTCAAACATAGTTCAGTTTACATAGAAAATAAAAGAAAAAGGTTGGAGGGAGGGAATTACATACTTCAGTTTCTTTGGCATGTATGCCTTCAGGCTACATATATGGACAAGGGCTGAAAAAGAAAAGAACTGTTTGAAAAGGCAAACCACTCAGTCCATTAAGCAAAAGGAATGTGTGTCTACCAAGAAGCCAACAAGCGTCTAACTCTTAGTTATAATACGTGGGGCTATGCCTGTCACATCACTGCCAACCAACTAAACAAACAGAGACTGTGTACAACAGAAAAAGAATAAGCTCTCTGGAGACACATAGATATTACATGAACTACAGACAAGGATGCCTCTATAACTACACGCTGTCTTAAACTGTGACAGTACATAATAACAGTAGCAGAAAAAATAGAATCCGTTGTACTAAAGGGAATAAATGGAAGACAGTCTATGAAAAGAAAGAAGCTAATATCTCCAGGTGGGCTCAGTTATGTAGAAAAAATATACCAGACAATTATACAAATAGAAAAATATTTCCTTCATGTAAACGCAAATCATGGCTTATCCAACATCATTTCAATTATAGTGCAAGTTATTAAATGAAAGCACAAATCTGACTGGTTGTTTTGGGTAACACATCGACTGTAAATGTTTTTGCTTTTGCGGATACCCCTTTTTCCATATGTGCATGTAAAACCTAACCATTGTATAAAATGTGTGAACCAACATCAGCTAAAGTAGTTGCATAAGATTTAACTATGAAAAAAGGCAACATTTATAATATTATTCAAGCTTCAGGGTATCACTGAGGTGTAGTTAAAGTAAGGGAGTGTCTAATGTATAATGATGCTGCTACAGCTTTTGGGAACAAGAAGCCAATTAATTCTAATCTATTACTATCATACTGAAGGTAGCAATTGCTTTGTGATCTGCTCACATGGATCTGACTCCTCACCAGTGCCAAACTGATGCAAATAGGCAGCTCTGCCATTTGTTTAGGAACATTATTACATGTAATATTTTGTACATCTTTGCAAATGTAATATTTATACATCGATAACACTGCTATTCCAGATATAGTTAACAGTAGTCCAATTAAAATTGCAACCTTGCCAGTCCTTCCGGCAAATGTCAGAGATGCCTGATTGCCAGTCCTGGCTTGAAGCTCATCTTTTTCCTTTCCTGATCTTAATTCTTGTTAGCGTCACCTTGGCAAAAAATAAGGAGGTTCAATACAGGAGCAACAACAGTATACTCTTCAAATACTATACTTAAGCAAGGTGTCAGCTATGCAACTCACAGTCTCCTGTCCCAAAACAAGCCTTCTTGCTGAAACCCTGTACATATTCATTGTTGTTGAAAAACATTTGGTCATCATGAAAATGTATGGAGTGAGTGTAGGAACCATTTCAGGGAAAATAAAGCCAGTAAAACTCAGAACTCATTGATTTGATGACGCCCCCATTTATTAAAGATCTCCATGGCTGGAGAGAATACACTTTAACCAGTGAAGCTGGGTGATCCAGCAAACTTGGAATGGATCTGGTCCAGGATTCAAAACATTTTCTAGCAAATACCAAATTATTTTAGGAAATCTATTACAGGTTTTCTGGATCACCCAGCCTTGGAGAGCTTTAATAAGTGAGGGCCATTGGGTCAAGATGCCCAAGAGTAAACATGTGATTTGCCAATTCTGGACAAAATCTACAGGTTAACCTCAACTGCGACCCTCCTAAGGCTGCACATAATCACCTAATTTTTACTCTGCTGTTACCAGGAGCAAAGAAAACAAACATCTACAATACATGTGAGCAGATATATAAATACTAGATATTTATAAGTTATTGATTTAACACAAGTCTTAGGCATTTTTAGTAATGTGACTGGCCAATAAATAATGTTGTTTGAGAGGTATACAGATCATGACCAAATTTGGAAAAATCACTTCCACTCCTTAGGGTGGCTCTGCTGCCTTCTTAAGCCCCCCTATAGGACCATCGTGGCCATCTTAATAGGAACTCTCCTGTTTCAGGGAAAATATTGATGGATGGCCCCAGCACTGGTGGTAATGAAGAAGTCTTTTTTGATAAACATTTGTACAGAGTGCTTGTTTATCCACCAGTACAGGATAACTAAAAGTTTAATACTACCTTAACTTGTATCCCTACACAATGAAAGTCATAGTTTCTATGGCTTCTAAAAAGCTGTATTCTTTTTTGATAATTGGTTTCATACTTTAGGCTTTAGCAGTGTTCTTAACCAGATGTCACAATGCCCTTTGGGTGCAAATGATTTCATCCACTATCTGTATTCTTTTGTTGAGAACATAAATGGAATTTAAAGATGCTATATGCCTGCAGTGTTTTACGCAAAATCAATAAATCCCTGAAACCCCTAACTGTTAAATGTTGTATTTACTGCAAATCTTTGCCCTTAGTCTCCTGGTTTTTCCAAAAGAAGTTGTGCATTTCAGATACAAGGTACAACTATGAAAAGTGTTTTGTAAATGATTCTTCCCACCCTTTTCTTAAACTTGGGAAGTGTCTGCATTTCAAAGGTGACATCAAACTATGAAAGCTCTAAAAGAAGATTATAGGAATTCTTTCTTTTAAAAGGCAGTCAATTGCTTCCATTTCAAAGCACATCCTCCTGAATATTTACAAGAAAAAATAACAACACCAAGATCTAAGATCAGTAAGACAAGGAAGATAATCCTCAACTTAATACTGATCATTTTCCGGCTGGAACTTTGTCATCAGAATGTGCTGTGTGACTAGACACTTCCTTCCAGCGGCAATGGTGTTTTAAAAAGTCAAAACACAATGACTAACTTATCTATAACTATATACACGGTACACTAACTTAAGCAACTTCAGGTATTGCACAATAGTTTTTTAAGGGGCCAAGAATACAATCCCCCCTTTCGAAATATCCTACGGCAATTATGCAGTGTTCTCTGAAGGGTGTGGAAGGATTTTTCCAGCCCCGCATTATATAATTTATCACAGTATAATATCAATTCTATAAGTCTATCAAAGTATTATCATTGCCAGTAAAACACATCATTACTCATTGAGTAATTCCCCTGTTTACTTCAAACACTTTTTTCCCAACATGGGCAGGTCTGATCAGGCAGAGTTTTGGAACGAGTTGCAGCGTCCCCATTTCTACATAATGCTGTAGGCCACAGCAGAAAGGCAAGTCTCAACTGCGCTCCATACAGTAATCAAGCTCTACGGCGCCTCTGGTCTTGCCTTCTGCATATTTCACATGTATCGTCATGTCTTCCAACTCAAAATCTGTCTCATCTGCACTATGTATACATAAACATGCTTCTCTTACTTTTACCTATCTAGCCTCTCAAGCATGAATGGGTTTCTATTTTACTGATTTTTATATTAATATATTATATATATGATATTTATTGATAAAAATTATTAGATTATCAGAATATTTGAATCTGGCAAATCCCTACATTAAAATCATTAATTCATGAAGGAAACAACATGAGATATATAAAAGTATGGCAAGCAATACGACCAATACCAAGTAACTAAATAGCATCTTTCATAAATCTGAGTGCAGTAAACCTAAATCATATTGGTGGGTCTGGGTTGTGATTTGTGCTCATCATCGTTGCTTTTATCTAGGATTCACACATTTTTAAATAAAAACAATTAGAATGAATGTGAATTTTTGGTAAATGTGTCATAGTTGTATAATAACATGTTTGAATAAACCTCTTGATGTCAGATAGGTAAAACAAATGACCTTGAGACAAATATTGCTGTTGCAGACCATCAAATTGTTTAAAACTTTTAATGCATCATCATCCAACGAAAGTAAAATAGCCAACATTGTTTTAAGAAAAGGTTAGAGATTAAGCTTTTTTTTAATTTAGTTATATATCCCAGCAACACTGTCAACATAGACAGCTTTGCTTGGATGGATGTCGGTATATTTTAGAAACACCTGTTATTTCAAAATAGACTACCAGCACTTTTTAACAGTTATTACCCATATAACAAGTTTTTTTAAACATAGGTTGGATAAAACTCACCTTCAACAAGCTCCGACAATGCTCTTTTCATCTGCTAAGGCTCTTGGCAATACTTTTAGTTTGGGAGAGCATGTGCACTTCGTGCTCTCATGTCATCAATGCCTAATGAGCCAATCACCTGGCCCAACAAGGACCAATACTAAGCTCTCCAAGGCTGCAGAGAATACACTTTCATCAGTGAAGTTGGGTGATCCAACAAACCTGGAATGGATTTTTTTTAAATCATTTTCAATTTGTTAGCAAATGCTTATAGTCCTGGACCAGATCCATTCCTGGTTTGCTGAGTCAACCAGCTTCACTGGTGAAACTATATTCTCTCCAGCCTTGGAGAGCTTTAATAAATCAGGCTCAAAGTACTTTACTCGAGATTCTAGCAGGTGAACAAGGCAATGCTTAAAGTGAGTATTTTGTGTGAGTGTATTTGTATGCGTATAGGAGAGGAGGTGTGAGTAGAGGTGAGGGCTATCTAAAGAACATACCCTCTTCCCTAAAAATGCAAAGTGACACGTACTGAAATTTTCTAAAATTGTCAGTTGTTTATGATTAATGCAAGGTTTTACTAGTCTCACATATACCATGACCTAGATACATGCAAACATAATTTGTAGACTTGTACAATACTAAACTCCTGGAAAGAAAACATATTAGTTGTTATTTAATTGTTACCAGGAGGTAGGGTGACTTTATTAATTCACAATCAATTGAGGAGCTTTGAGTTGAATATGATTTATATTATTTATTCAACATCAGCCACCCAGTTCAGCCAAAAAATACATTTAACTGCTGGGAAAGCACCATTTATTATTGTTTCTATTGCTTTTAAGTTTACACTGGTCTTTAATACCCCTCCCTTGTTATGGTTCTATACATTTGTCTAGACAGCACTAGCAATAATATGGGGCCAAATTAAGTAGGTGGGCCTACCTGTACTTGCTTATGGCAAAGAAAACTTGCTTAACAATACAAAGTACCAAGCCCAAATGTATTGCATGTCTTCTAAAAAATATATATACCGTACAGCAAAAATACCAGGCTTCTTTCAATAAAGGACTTTTTGCAAATCCCACTGATGTTTGCTTTCTGAGGATGAAGAATCAACAATCTACAAAAGATGTGCTGAAAACCCACACCCCCGTTTTCCTAAAGTGACATTTAAAAACCTATTGCACTTATTTGTACAAGAAACACAAAAGATGATCATTCACATTAATGCTCTAAAATTCGATTTCAAAACAATACATTGGTTTTCAGGATATCATTTCCTGTTGGTCCTTATGAATTAACCTTAACCTCTTTAGCACATGACCCTTTACTAACCCTAACCTTAATACCTCATAGCCTAATGAACTCCTAATTATACCATGATTCATATAGTAGCAAAGCATGGCAGTGCCATTTAAGCACCTATGTGAATGAGGAGGTCACAGAGTGTAGTTTATACATATTTTAGCTTCCCAGGTTTTAGGGCTCCTTGGGTGCCCTTTGGGATATATGTTGGTAGGAGCGGGCTTTTTTTAGGAGATGGCTTAAAAGTCCAATAGCATTTTACAAAGTTTTTTTCTGCCCAAAGACCAACTTCAAAGCATTTTATTATCCAACGTCACACAATTAATATATCTATTTACTACCAGAATAACATTAAAAAGCCAAAACATATTGTTTTCAAGGCTTAAAAATAAGACTAAGAAATTGCTACCTTTTGTTTTTCTTTGCTGCACAAATGTACTGAACTTCCTTGAACCACTGTGTAAGCTATAGACAATTTTGTTTTACAACCTTCATCACCTCCTTCATTTCAAAAGAAAAATAGCTCAATTCATATTAGCCAAATACATTGACTAATGGACAGCGCATCCATTTTCCAGACATAAATCAATATGCACTGTATGATTTCTATTCTCCAGAAGTATAGGTATTCTTTCTGCTCTGTACGTGTTATGACAAGCATCAGGACACAAACAAGTCTTGGCCCCATCTCATACAGAACGGGTTGGCTGCAGATGTTCTTCTGCAAGCTCCATCTTGTCTGTAGCAAGAACAGTCATCTGAAACACATCATTTCTCTGCCTGCAGCTAAACCGAGGAGTGGTTATATTAATAGTGGCATAAAATACTTTCCTACAGGAACTCAGAAATATATGGGCTGTCTACCTGCCTGACTGTAACAAAAGGATATGATAAAAAAAATAAATCTTATAAAGACGTTTATTAAAGCAGTGCATGGGACAATGTGTGTATGTAAAGTGCAGTAACTCATAGCAACTAATGAGATTTGTAGAAAACATGTTTGCTAAAAGAAAATATTGTATATTCAGCTAATGGATCTGTGTTTTAGTGTTGGTTTTATAATCAATGAGGTTACAAAATGTAAAAGTCTGGAGGGAGTGCATGGGAGTCATTGGATCCCAAATATATATGAACTTGTGTTGTGTAGTAGAGTATATTCAATAGAATACAGTAACTGATCACAAAAAAATGTATAGTTTAAGAGGTTTTTTCCTTGAATGTGTTTAAGTGCACACAGCTATGAAACAAAATTGTGGCTTCCAATAAAACCTGGACCTTAATACTGGATTCATCTCACTGATTACATGTACTCACACAGAAGTAACAATGAAGCAGATTGCAACTATAATATGAATTCCTAGTGATGGTATCTTCAAGGTAGGTGGTAAATCTTTAAATTATGACTTGGCAACAGACAAGAAACCAGGTGCTTCTGTTTTATAGCAAGTTAAAAGCTAGGATCTAATGTTCTGACCACCTGTCTGATCACCAAAAGTTTGCAGAGCTAACATGAAAGCAGGCACAAAGTTACATCCTTTTCCCTCGTAAAAAGAGACAAAATTAAAAGCAGGATACATACATAGGAAATGCTTCTTCCAGACAAGCACTTGCTGTATTTATTAAGCAAGGGAGAGAGACCAACAAAATCCTGACTTCTGTCATGTTTGGTAATCCAATAATCTGGCACTTTTAGTAACGTTGGGAAAGATTTTTATGTGTTATGTCTGCAGTCTACATTTGGCTTGTAAACGCAAATCTCAGCCTAATATTGCCACAGGCCTTGGAATGTGTTTATTGTTCACCTTCACACGGTGATTTCATTTTTTAATATGCTGAAAGCAGTTTTAATCCAGGCTTCCAGTTGCATTTTCTATAATAATATGGGGTGGGGTCTGTTTTTGTGCATGACAATTATATCTGCTGAATATCATAGTGTGCTCTGAATTTAAGGGTGTATGTTCAAAAGATATACTTATCCTATATTACCTTGTCTGTTTTCACATCTCTAAGCAACAAGTTTTGTGTTATGGATGTGACACCTATGCATACAATCTTTACACTGACATATTTTGGGTTATAATCATCTTTTTAAACTGAACCGTTGTAATGAAACACCCATTAAATGTCAAAAAGTACACCTGCTTTTTCCTAATATACATTCTAAAATTCAGAAATTAGAATGCATAAAGATAAATATTCTAAACTTGGCAAATTCATCTATTGACGTTTATATACTTTTATAGGAAAATGTTTCAAATCAAGAGCAGCAACTTAAGTAGTCTGCCAGGTTCATACACATAAATCCTGTTTTATTAAAGCTCTCCGTGGTTGGAGAAGATACACTTTTATCAGTAAAGCTGGGTGATCCAGCAAATCTGGAATAGATTTCTCAAAAGTAATTTCCTATTTGTTATTAAATGTTTTTAATCTGGACCAGATCCATTCCAGGTTTGCTGGATCATCCAGCTTCACTGATGAAAGTGTATCTTCCCCAGCCTTGGAGAGCTTTGATAAATGAGGCCCATAGTCTTGAGGAAATATAGTTCGAAAACAGAAGCTTTTTGTATAGTCTTAATGAAAGTTTCTAGATCCACTGTCCACTGGTGGTCCACAGATGAATGTATAGCTTTCTACATCAATTATCTGGGAAGAGGTCAAAACAGTTAAGGGATTTTTTTTATACAGACTTTTTTCATACAATTTGTTGGAACCTCTACCAAGATTTCATTGCTATTTTTGTATTGGCAAGAAGCAAAATAACTTCATGGTGGTCATTGAGTGTGGTAAAACGTTTTTTCCAGGTAGATTGGGAAAAACAATCTTTTTCTCTGTTCCTGTTGGGAAGGACTTTTCTCACATCCTGTGCATCATCAGGACAGGAAATGATGTGGAAATACCCCAACAGGGACACACATAGCAATAAAACCTGACTTTGTCTAAAAAAAGTGCCAACAAAACTACAGGTATGCCTCCTATACTTGTTTATCCTAAAAGTTATCAATTCATTTTTCTATACATTTTGCATCCTGCACTAAAAACCTATCTTCAACTAGGGATGAGCGAGCAAAATTTTAAAATTCGATCTTGAGACGAAACGGGACGTTCTCGCTTACCGAACATGTAAGCGAGAGCAAGGTACTCCTCCTGCCTCCCTGGGCACAAGAGGTTAAATGAGGGTTTGCCCTCATTTAAATTCTAGTGCCCAGGGATCGTGCACAGGAAGATTCCCACGGCAGCCGCGGTACTCCTCCTGTAATGATTTCCTTGATCTTCCGATAGGTTCGCGAAAACGGTTCGCGGACCCATCGGTACTTCGAGGAAATTTTGGCGAGAATGTCAGGGGCATTCTCTCTCATCCCTATCTCCAACTTATAGAACATATGCCCTTGAGGGTTTGTGCATTTATAGGCACATCTAAGGTATGAAAACAAAATACAATTTACTATGTCTTACCATAACATAGGGAAGGTTAGAAATGTAATAACTGTGAAAGAACAGAGTAATTTACAGTGTTGGAGAAAAACAGCATATGTCCCTCAAATATAATGTACGATATATATTGTGAACTTGAATAACTAGTTTTATTCCAGAACAACCAATTCTCTGGGCCAAATGACACCGCCTTACCACACTTACATGCAATGTCATCAGAATATCTTGTTCTTGAAGGTGTCGTGGCATTCAAGTTCATGCAAACATATTGTTATTGCTACATGAAAAAACAATGGCCCTGATTTATTAAAGCTCTCCAAGGCTGGAGAGGATACACTGGGTGATCCAGCAATCTGGAATGGATTTCCTATAAGTCATTAGCTATTTGTTAGCAAATGTTTTCATTTCTGGACAAGAACCCTTGCAAGTTTACTGGATCACCCAGCTTCACCGATGAAGGTGTTTACTCTCCAGCCTTAGAGAGATGTAATAAATCAGGGCCATTGTGTGCATTTTGGGGAAATCTTTCCAGTATGAAATTTCACCTTCTTCCGAGTTTCTGTTTAGGAACCAAAACAATTAAGAATGGTTGGATTGTGTCTATCTAGGTTTAGAGTTTACTGTTCTTGGGCACAAATGTTAACACAAAGGTTTGTCCTGATCAGTATTGTTCTGCACCAAAATTAGCAGAACCACCATAGTCTGCCTGCTCTTTACCCTTCTTCTCTGCACAGGCTTAAACTGATTGAACAGCTAAATGCTCATGCTTTTTGTGTGTTTGCAGATAGCGGTGCCCTAGGGCAGTTAGATCATGCCTATGATCAACTCTAGCAAAAATGTTTATCAGCAAGACAAGGTGGCCATAGATATGTAAATGTGTCTTGGATGTGTCTTAATGTTGAAACAGACACAAAATGATCACATTGATCGACAGTCTGTTATCTGTGGGCCCTTGCAGACACTTGTGGGCCAGGAAGCCATGATTGATCATGCCAATGGTGGAAATATCTCTATGTGGCTTCCTCTTTCTCACGCCATAGCATAAACAACAATCCTCAGATGTCCAGAGTGTTTGTTTATGTATGTGGCTGAACCAAAACATCTTCCATTTACCTGATAATACCTGTCTGTCAAACCATCTTCTGATCATTAGCACGTCTGACTAGTGTCCGGTGTCTGTGCCCACTTTAAAAAAATTCCAATTACTAAACTTCGATTGCACAATTTTCAAGTTTAAACACTTCCTACCATGAGTTTTCTTTGCACCCCAAAAGACATGTAAGATGTTTCAGTGTTGTGAACATAGTATATAGAGGGAAATCTAGTGATACATTTTAGTATTTTATTTAGTAGTCTGATGGCTAAAATTTATGTGTCACACTAAACAGGTTCTGCTAGAGACATGTGATGTACAGCATGTTTGGAAATAAATAATTCAGAGCTGTTTTGCCTTTCTGTAGTGGGCGGATTACTTTATCTGGTGAGTGCACAACAATTCCAGGTGTAGTCACTGATGTCTCATCTCTGTCTACCATCTGGGAGGATATCAAGTTAATGTCATACATGGGAATTTGAGCACTGTCACTGTCTCACCATACACAAGGAAATAAATCATACATTGCTAATTACATGTTCTTTGTAATTCCATTAAATACACAGTAGTAATGACTCAGTGAACTTGTCAGCAAATCATAACTTTCCATTCTAGTGACAACCGTTTCAGGAATATCCATTTTGTCCTTAGTTGATGGACTAAACAATTGCTTAGCTAGGAGACTTTAGAAAAGATCTCTCCACATTTAAAGATGAGAACAAATGAACTGAATGTGAATCACTGAACATACCTTGGGTAATAAAAGTGAGGTGAACAGGGAGGGGGCACAAAATAGGCGCCTAACAAAAACAGACAAGCTATATGTAATATATGCTACTTTAGGATACATAGTGATCTATGATTGAGCATTAAAAGAAAACAGGGAAAATCTCAAACAACACAAAAAATGGTAAAAATTTGAAAAAATGAGTTCTAAAAAATCCCCACTCAGCTTTTAAAATTCTTAATCGCTGAACATAGGTATAGACAAAAAAAATTATGTTGGGTTTTAGAGTTCACTACCATGTCACTCATCAATAGAAACAGGGGAGTCACTTTTTATTGGCTGAAAAGATTAAGAATAGTGGTCATTCAAAAACTGTGGGTCTCTTCTTTGCATTTTACTATGCCTGACAAAAAAAAAAAACAAGTTTACCTAAAATACTATTTTATTTCTCATTAATTCTCTTATTTCAGTAAGGCAAAAAAGGTGTCACATTAGATTTACTGTGTCCCTTTGAGACACCATCTACTTTTAACCACAATATTCTTACCGTCCAAGTTGCAGACTTTGCTGTACTTGACTGCTGAAATGAAACATCAAAGCTGTGTGGTCCTGGGTAATCTGTATTTGATGGGATGGCAGGAGAAGGAGACAGGGCATCAAACGTAGAACTTGGCTGAGCATAAGGCGATGGTGCTGTCACACTGTTCTGGGCATGCTCATTAGTGTATGGGCTTGTAGAAGAAGAGCCATTTTGTATCTGCTGTTCCATGCTATTCAGCAGCCCCAAGTTGGTATACTGAGGCTAAAAAAAGCAAAAACAAAGGAAAGGTAGATTAAACAACTGGAAGCATGCTGCACACTACTCTAAGAATAACTAGGTTCTATACATTGCTGATAAACTGCTCCTGATTGCAATAATTATACTATATATAGGGAAAATAGTATTTTGTAGATAAACCCAACAAAGGAAAACCTGGAGGAGGAATAAAGGAGTATATAGCTCTCTGCATTTCAAAAAACATTAAACCATCTTTTGTCCAGTGTGTGGTCTGTACAGATGAAGATAGCTCAAAAAATAGATTTTTTGCTAAAATAATCATATAACACAACAAGCAAAACCTAGCCGTGTTGCCATTTTGATGCAAAGTTCCCAACTACCCGTCAATTGAATAGACTGTCCTTGTTTGGAACCAAGTCTTTTGTCAAACTTTTCTCCTACCTTTCCTTTTTTTCGGCAGGGGTGTGTAGTTTCCCTACATATTATGTGAAGCAGCATTTAAATTCAGCCCTGAGAACAGGTGCACAAACCATGGGACAGACCTGGAGATTTGTGCTCATTTACTGTATTTCCACCTAATGCAACCTAAATCTGTATGTAAGAAAGCAACTTAATCTAGTGGGACAGTTCTTTCATTAAATAATAAATTATAAACTAGGCCAGATTTTACATGAATCACTACATGATCCAAGTATCACTAGGTCACAAATGATGCCATCTATCACTAGTCCCTTCTTACATAAATTAAAGTCATATCACAAATATCTTGTATGCATTATAGTGAAAATGAACCTACTTCAACAAGGAGAACATTTTAATGTTCACATAGTTAAAAGAAAAAAAGAAAGTAACCTGACAACCCATGGGTGTTAATCTGCCATTTCAAGATTACATGAATTAAATTCAACAATTATGAGAACCAGTCTGACTGCCTACATATTAAACACAAACAGGGAAGCCCTACTTAATAAAATGCTTTCAAAAGAAACAACTGAAAGGCAGATTTGGAGATCAGAGATGTAAACGTGCACTTTGGGCCACTCCCTGATGCATGACAGACGGCAAAAGGAGAGATTATCTTTGATTTTTCCAGGGTGCGCATCAGTGATGTTAAGTGCCTAAACCACAGATAAATGTGCTCAAGGTGTCCAGAGAGGAAAAAACTCACCTTTCATTCATCTGATGATAGGCTAAGCCTAAGGCATATCAGTTTATCAAGGAAAATTTCAGTTTAGGTGAATTGGTAGAATCAGGTTTGCTTTTGAGCTATACAAATATAATAATGGAGTACAGGTCACCTTTGCTGTTCCTTAGAAAGTGGGACTGGACGGCTTGTGTGTTCCTATAATACTGATATGGAGCTCTGGGGCAAATACTTAGGGCAAAATATAGGGGAAAATATGTGTAAATTAAAGGTAAATACAGAGTTAATGTGTGAAGCAGACAAATGTTCCCCTCTCTAACAGGTAAATGCACTTGTGAAGTACACTCTGGTAAATGAGTGACTTGTGCTCCATTGCATTTTGCAGGTGTCTCAATGGGAAAAGTGTTTAGAAGAGAAGTAGTCCACAGAAAGGTTTGTGGATAACAGGAGACAGTGTCAAGATCCCCATCAGATAGTTCATTATGCAGAGATACAGGTGGTTAGCCATGCTATTTATTCGTTTTCTTCCAGAAGCATCAAGAGGCGATCGGGTTTCAACAATAGAATTACTTGAATGTAAGTACTGTCCTCCCTGAAAGCTGGGTCTGGCCATGGACCGTTGTGATAGCACCATATTTGTATGTGCAAACTTTCAAAGCCCTCAACTGTGCCCAGGAGAGTTTCCCGTTATGCTAACATTCCTTCTGCCTTTATGTCTTCACAGCATACATATGAAATGTCATTGATGCAAAATTATAGATAAACCAAGTATTTAGGTAAAACCTAATTCTCAAGCAACCTTCTTGGATGATGAAGAAACTAAAACATGACAAGGGTATAAGTTGGATTTTGTACCTCATAAAGGTCAGCAAGTTCTTTAACTTGCAGTGGTATTCATTAGTGTCCATTTCAAAACTGGCCTTAGGCTTTCTGATCAATACAGAAAAACATGGTATACAACCAGAGAGAACTTATGTCTAAAACTTAATTTAAATAAAGACTTTTCTATGAGTCATCATAAACTTTTAGTGTAGTATTGACAGTTTAAATGTGGGTTAGTCAATCTGAAAATCTGCTGGTTTGTGGTTTTTGGACAAGTGATACATGAGGATACATTCATCTCAACTGTGCAACTCCTTTAGTCTTCCTCAGAGTAGATTATATCAATATTTCAGCTCTGTCATGATTTGAGGGCACAGTTTATGCAATACAGCCTATTATTGTGGATCATGGACTTTTACATTTTGTTAAAGATGGTTGCCAGAAGCACCTTATATGTGACCTATATACATGGCTGAACTAAATTCAATGTACACTGTTCACTCATGATGTACTGTGAAAAGCTCCCTATATCTGATGATGATGATGGTTGAAAGGGTTGTCTGGAGGTTCCCTGTAAAAAGTCTTTCATGTGAGGGATAAGCAGAATAACCCCACCACACTAGTGAAATATTCTTTGTCCAATGTTTCCTATACCACATATGGAGGTACTATTTCCTCCTGTTTGTATTAGTTATTGCTGCCTTGCCACATAAAAAGCCAGGTTATGCTAACAGGGATTCTCCTGTGAGATTTAAAGAGATTTGGGGGTTCTGGCTAGAAAGTACCCTTTCTTTTTCTCCTTGCCATTGTTTTGTCTCTTAGTGCCTCTTCCATTTTATCATTTCTTTTGACCCTTTTTTCTTCCCTCCTCATCTTAAGTTACCCCATTATATATGCAGTCTATGGAAGTTTAGTCTAATATATATATATATATATATACTGTTTGTTTTTTTTGTTATTTTTTATTCTATGTTGATCTTTATGTGTAGCAAATGGTTGTAGTGTTTATTTGGGTGTAATTTTTGATCATGGCAGTATATTTAGTACACTGCCCATACTCTTTGTATGTTAAAGCTTCTAATTCCTTTTTAATTGAGTTGTGCATGTAACATCCTTGTTTCATTACTCAATTAAACCTTGTTTTACAAAAAAAAAAAAGAGGGGGTCAAGCAATGCTCTCTATTTATAAACTCTCAAAAGCAAAGTTGACTAAATTTAAAATATAAAAAAACTAATTCAAAGGAAATGTCTCTGTGTTCTTAAAGATCATTTTCTCTTTCTGATATGACATTTTGCAGGTTAGAAGTGATTCTAAGAAACACTTATTGCTCAACAGGAAGTGTGTTCCAGCATCTCAATTTTCAGAAGACACAATTAATTCCAAGTACTTCTGTTTTAGTGTCTAATACAGTTTAACATAAAATTGTTATCAAACTACATCCTACAATTGGTCCTACTTGATGTACCTGTGTTAGGAGTCTTTCTGGCCATAACTTATCACCTACATTGACCATATTATTTCACGTTTTGAGGAACTGGTCGTTTTCTCCTGGAACTCATGACGCAGGTTTTACCAAGTTGCTCTTCTTCCAGGTTTGCAGAGCTCAACATTTTTAATATCATGATCGTTGGTTCTTTGGGCTGAGCTTTCTTCCCTAAAACATCCTTTTCCTATAGACTACTGGAGATCTTTCCAGTTTTCCCAATGATTGAATTCTCTCCCTCCAGGCCAGGTGTTTAAATGGCTTTGTACTAAGCACTGCCCCCTCAGACAATATATCCATTTCATATAAACTTGAAAACTGAACTCAGGTTAACACTTAGTTAACCACAACAGAATTAATCTTACTCTTGACTTATAGGTTGACCATCAGTAACAGACTTCAGGAACTTGGGTACAATATCCAGTTGGTATAGCGCACTGGAGCTCTAATTTCACATTATGCCAGATTAGTTGGCGCTAAAATCAGTGACCTACATTACTTTTCTTCTACTTTTTTTGTATAGTCAGATTATCTGTATTAAACTGATGTTTCAGAGTGGAAATTATTTTTCCCTATTTGTAGTATATTTTTTGTTAATATTCAACGGACAACCGAAAAGTAAGAGGGTTCCTCTAGAATAAACAAATAGACATACTTCTTTGCTACATAGCATCAAAGTAATGAGACAAAAAGCACAAGATGTTTTTGGCATATACTTTAAAGTCATCAGTACAGAGGAATCGTAGGGATTGTGTTTCGGAAGGTTTTTGGAAGGCTAGATGAAAAGCTTAGTCTAGGCTAGTGTGATGCCCACTAAGAAGAGGCCAGCATCAGACGCTCTCACATTGCTCAGTTAACAAAAGAAATGTCAACAACAAGACAGCCAGGAGTACTAAGGGCAGGAAGTGTGAAACTCATCGTCTGCACCAGGTGAAAACCTGAACAAATTCAAGAGCAAAGATCTCATGACAGAATAAACAAATGTCTGGAAGAGTCACATCATGGATGTTGGGAGTTACACAATTCAATTAATTAATGCAATAAATAAAAGGCAATGCCATGTGAACTGCAATGATGAGTTCTACATACAGATACGTATGATATGGCCCTACAAGTGTTATATTTATCACCCAAACATTTTTGTTTTATACAAGATACATAATTGTTTTATACAATTATGTTTTATACAAGATGAATAAATAAAAAGAATAACCCGGAATAATCAAGACATTTTTATTCATACAGGGTATATAGTATGTTTAATGCAATTTTGCATGCATCCTAACCTGTAAAAGGGGAAAAAACTATGAAAAACTCTATGTAGCTCAGCAAGGATGGTTCTGAAATATGGATTGAAAAGATAAGTTTAAAGTATGAGGGTGTTCTTTAGCATTGCCTAAGAACAAGGGAACTTTTAGCAATCATTTCACATATCTTTTATAATTGGATTATAGTTAACACTGATTTGATTTGCTTATAAGGACCAATGGATTTTTAGTGTTATCTTGCCTGACTTTGTAGTGCCTTATTTATTAAGCTTCTGACTTTGGGTTTGTGTTTTCTACATGTATGTATAAGTGTGTGTATTGGGGGTGAGGGTATGTGTGGCAGTTAAAATTCTCAAGTACATGTTACACTTTGACTTCATAATGATTTCATACAAACCCTTAATCTAAAGCAATATTGTCTCCTGCTAAAGACATTCAGATAATAATTTAAGCAGGTAGACTTACATTACGTTCCTTAGCATTGTGAATATATGTGCAGCATCCTTCTATGCCTTGAGGGCTGGAATTTTAAGGGCAAAGACTAGACTCTCCAGCACATTCCATGTCATAGAAAACCACCTTCGGGGCATAACTGAAAGTTTACGTTTCATGAACACTCTCTTTAAGTCCCTTTAGGAAGGGTTTAGTCTTAGTGACTGAGTAACGTTATATATTAATTATCAGGCAGACATTTCTAATAAAATTATATGCTTGAGATCTGATCAGCAGGCAATATAATGACCCCAAATTTCACAGACTATGAACACGTAATTATTTAGGCCTATTCCCTTTTAGTGAAACTATTGCTAACCTTAATGTGGATGCAAGACCATTTATACTAACGTTCATACATAAGATTTTAACAAATCTTAAATTAGGCTGCTAGATAATCTGCTTGTGCATGGGACTGCAAACAAACTGATATGTTTGTACCACAAGCAAAAATTTCTGGGGTGTTGGATTGGCTGTTCCAATTTTTCCATACCAGCTTTCTCTGTATTGGTTACATGTCTCCTAATCTAAAATAAACCAACAGCAATTGGTCAGCCTGAGATATGTGTTTACAATCAGAAAACCTGAATGCTCAGAATTATTCTTTAGAATTATAAAAAAAAACAACATACATACTCATACTGTACAAGAGTGCTATCTCCTGTGGGGGAACAATAGTGAATGGTTTGTAATATTTAATCCAATCGCTACATCTAAATTGGCCTGTGTCTCCAGATTCATACCCGACTCTAAATGGCAATCATTTGATATCTTTGGATAACTTGACAGTGAACAAGGATAATGAATTAAATAACAGGATTTAAATACACATTCAAGTTTACAAATGTGACAGTGTCTAAAACAGTTATAACATTGCAGTGAAGCGTTATGAACAAATAGACTGCTTGTGAAAAAAGAGAATGAAGATGAAAGGTTTTGAAGCATCTCTCCAGCTGTATCTTGGATTCACAGGCATTTCCCATAACTGGCCAGATAATAAGAAGGAAGCACTTTCAAAGCAGTATCACAATTCACCCATAGACACCCACCCACATGAATAACTCCCACCAAGATTTGCTCTAGCACACTTTAAAGCAAACTTGTCTACACCATCAAGCCTATGATGAAGCAAGTTATTATTGAATAAATGACAGGATGTGGCAAAACATCGTTTGGTCACATTACTATTGTCAGTAAATGCAAAATAAAAGAAAAGTGACGATAAACCCTTTGACTTTTTTTAAAACCGCATGCAAAATCATGGATAACAAAACTGAAAACTTGGTTGACCCTCTAATTTTCCCTGACATGTGGGGTGGTTAAATTGCATAACTGAAGGGCAAGTTGGTTTATCTGAGGATTGGGTGTCCCCATAAGACCCGCAGGGCATGAGGTCTGGTGGTGTCACCCAGACCCTAGGAATAAGGCAACATAAAGATCAATAAAGCAGCATTGCTACCACAGTTCTTAACAAATAATCCCAAACCATCATTACTGCATTATATCAATCTGGTATTAATTTGTACATTTATGTGTTTGAAAATATATTGTACCAAAAGATAGATAGGCAAAGATATGTTGCATTTTATGTTTTTTTTTTTTTTTGCAGTTTTTTTAGTACACTAAATAACTGGCATTAAATGCTAGCTTACTTATTCTGTATAGAAGTGATGCATTCTAAGAGATCAAAGATAAATAATACATCGATATCTTCTAGAATATAGAAATATAGAAATAATGGCAAAAATATAGAAATAATTGTAAAAAGATATATGATGTACTAAAACTAGACTAGCACTTTATTTTATTTGTATTTGAATTGTAACTACATGAAACTAGCTGGACATTTGTTGTGAAAACGCTCCTAGATTTATAGTTTTAACTTTGGATGGTTGGTTCCTTTGAACAGCCAAGTAACAAGAAAAGCACCCACATGGAGGCAGCACAATGTACATAGGGGTATGTTTGCTTTGCCATTTTTCTGGTGCTGTAAGATTGAAGGAAGATGTGGGTGGAGGAAGAGTTGACAAGCACAAATTCCTTTCCTCCCAGCCCCCTGGACACTATTACCCCTTAATCTTCAATTCTTATCCTTCCCTTCTTCTCATCTTTTATAACTGACGTATTAGCAAAATGTATTCACTAGGATTGCAGAAACTGCATTATGCATTTATGAGTTTCTTTAAAAACTGTTAGTTTTTGGCTTGCTTTATTTGATTTCAAGAATTTTTAACTAGTCAAGTTGACAATGCTGCCTTAGAAATCAACATAATAGGGTTTTTTTTACATTCCACAAAGATGCAAATCATTCAGGTTCAGTACACAGCAAAAACAACAAACCTTAAATTGCAGTGGAATTATGGCATTTTCACAGGCTTATTCAGTAAAACGTTGCAAAATGCATTGATTAGGTAAAAAGGACAGCAACTAACCAGATCCAAGTAAAGTAAAAACATTAGTAAAAGATTATTACCAATGTGTTACTTTTGTTTACCTAATTGTTCACATTGCTTCTCATCTGATTTACCCTTCCTTCCCATTACAGCTACAGGTGGTTTAGCCTAATTCTACTGATAAGAACAATTGTTTAACTGCCAGAGAAAGACTTCAAATTGTACATACAAACTCTAAAGCTTATTTACTAAATTAACTTCATGACTTCTGCTTCTATAAAGAGTCAACCACTGTGATATTTACTGTCCTATGTGTTGTAAATAGTACAACCACGTTACTTGATGATCCATGCATGGTAAATCTTGGCTTTTTAGTACTTATAACAATAATAACAGCCAATCATGTAACCAGTAAGAGCAACTCATAATACTTGGAACTTAAAAACTGCAATGCACACAAAATTGACTAGTGAAAGCTACAGCTTGCCTTGACCATTAATGAACAGAAGAGCCTGCCTTACCCTAAATGGAGATTGCAGTTACAACAAACACATTCCAACACATGAACCTAAGTCAATCATTATGACAAAAAGGTAAAAATGTCAAAATTTCCTTAAAAAAATATGTTATATATATTTTATTGCTTTACTCCAAAATTTAGATACAGAGAGCAGTGATTTGTTGATGATGTAACCTCGCCATATATCAGACCTAAAGCAAACAATCTTTTGGTATTTAACACCTCATTATCAATCCTCTACAGTGTGGCTGTTAAATTATTGTTAACAACATCTCCTTTTCCACCTGCTTATAGAACAAATACAATCACCGCCAACAATTGACACACAAATCTTTGGACTGTTTCCATATCAATAAAATGCTACCCATGAAAAGGAATGCGCCATAGTCTTTGTAATCAAACCCGACAAACTCATAAAAAAAGGATAAAGGGACAAATTTTTCTCATATAACAATAGCTACAAAATATTTTAAATATACACTACTTAAAGCTTTGTAATCTAAACACTTTACTTTTTGTCTTGTGACACAATACCGCACAATCTGGGCTATTCAAATAACAGCAGCAGCTGTCCTTTTACTTTTACCGTCAGGAATGTCAAGTCATTCTTTTGCAATATGTAACCAGATACATTAAAGTTACTCTTTCTATGAACTATTTCACATTGGATAAAACATATCAATACATGGCAATGAGTAATACCTTTGTACATACAAGATGTATGGACAGTGCAATGATATTGAATTAAAAATTGCAGTAAATATTATATACATTTTTGTAAATTAAAGGAGTTGCAATGTTTTGAACTTGCAAAAAGAGCCAACAGGCTTACGCACTACTGAAATATTTATAATATATTTGAGTAGGTTATTTATCTTCAGATATTTAGTGCTTGGGAAGAATTTTAGATTATACTTTACCTCGCTGTACTGCGCCTGGGCATTAGTTTCCAGGTACAACATCTTTGCTGTAAGATCAATCAGAGATTGTGTCCTCTCTTCAGACTCCAGAATTTACTGTAAACCCCCCTGAATGTCCCCCAACTATATTCAAGTTGTGTTAAGAAGGCACCAGTGGTAATGAAGTTTCTCTCCCTTCCTCTGTCACATTTATTTAAAAGTCTGTTTATATATATACACCTGTATTCAGGCAAAGAGAGGGCGGAGTGTCTTCCCTTTACCTGCCCAATCTGTCAAAAGTTCCACCTTGGTCCCAGACTTAAAATGGGATCAGCCTCTCCCACCTCATTAGGTAGTTAAAATTCCTTACAACTCTTACAAAAGAAACAGACAATAGAGACTCCAGACATTTACAGGGGGAGAGATGGGCAACCTCACATGCAGATCTGTTCTGGCATTGCAATCCCTTACACTAGCACAACCAATCCAAATAGGTGAAGAGGTGACGTTTTTGTACACGACAAGGATTATAAACTGAAAGGGGTTATAATGCATGTGTACCCATCTTGCTCTGTTACCCCGTCACAGAGTTTAAGGAGAGTTGTGCATTTACGGCACACAAAATAGGGATGCATAAATAGTTTATACAGTACAAAATAAAACCAACAAGCAAAAGAGCAATTACTGTGCAGTTTTATCTTTAGCTTTATGCCAGAAATTATTGCAGTTTTTTCCTACATTGTATATATGTTTGTTTGTTTATTACATTTATTTATTATATTATTACAGTATATATAAAGAATATTTTTGGAAGCCCCTGTCTCATTAACACAGATGGCTTAAAAAAATTTGACCCTATAAAAAATAAAAATAGTACCCACAACTATGTACTATAGTACTCTAGTACTCACAACAGTGAGTCTAACAAATTAAGCATGTCCATGTTGGATCACCACATGCATTTAAAGAATGATGGGTAAGGGTATAACAGAAAAAGTCAAACCCAAAAACTAGAAACCATAGAATCAATGTCTTTTAAAATCTCAGATGATTCCAGGATTAATACAGCAATTATTTGTATATTTTTTTTTAACAGCACTCCAATTATTCCCTCTTCCATTGTCTAACACAGTTATGGCAATGATTCACTGATATTTCAACAGCAGAAGACCTGTGATTCACTTTTTGTTTTATGATGGATGGGCACAGGTGTGGCTTGCTGGATATAAGGATTTTTTTTCCAAGAGCTAGAGCAGAAATAAGCTATCTATCCCTTTCATTACAGCTCCAGAAATTATTGGTCCCTGGAGCAATGAACTAATAAACATACCTTTAGAGGTAAGTCTTGAACACACTTCTGGGTATATAGGCTGTAGCCCTTGCACTCATATATGTCTGCATCTGGTGCATAGTAAATTCCATGAGCATATGATTTCTTTGTTTGTTCACCATCGCAATAAAGCCCTCTTCAAAAAGAAGGTATTTGTATGTCTCATCCCTTCACATATCCTAAAAACTTTAAGATTATTTATTTTAGGAGAGTGGGCCAGGCTAGGCATATCATTTATTTAAATAATTTCTTAGATCAGAACAAAGTCAGCAGCAAATTGTCCAAATGAACTGTATTCCATCAAGTAAAACCTTATCATTCCAGCCATTAACCTTGACTATTAGGTTTTAACCTACAGGAATAAAGGTCATTTGGACCATTTGCTGTGTACCAGATATTACATTTTTTGGAACAAGGAACAAGAAGCTTACGCCTTAGCAATCGTGTTTTCTCCAGCAAGTGCTCATAGGATGTGAGCAGGTTTTACACAAATAATTGTCCAACTGTCCCAATGTCCGAATACATATGCACAATCACTAGTACATAGTAAAATTATAGCCTAAATATGGGGTTCTTTTGGGAACTGTACACATACATTTTTATCACCATTAGTGGTTTTATAAATCATGGCTTATGTGGTAGAGAAAACAAATTAAAACTGGATTTTTAAGTATAAAAGCCATCTGATGACATACAGAAGTTGTCAAACATATCATATCACACCTATTGATTGTCCCGTTACTGTTCCCAGCTGTTTTTATCTTTTACTTACAAACTGGTACTTGACTATGTGGCTGTAGCAAGACAACTGCACAAAGCAAGAAACAACCTCTATGGAGAGGGGAGGGGGAGAGGGACGGAATGGCACCCTGCTGCGCACTCCATCCCTTCCCTTGCATTACGATCGTTTGGCATCCATCGTCCGTAGATCCGCCAGGACGGTCATTTAGACGATGGACCACGGGCCCTGTACACACGCCATATTCTCGTCCGATATCGGCCCATTGGACGTGTGTACGTAGCTTAAGAGTAATGATGTGCATCCACAACAGTGCAAGCATGTAAGTATGAAGTGGTTGCAAAGATTAGTGCTTTGACGTGAAAGACAAAAAAGGTCAAACTGTTTTGTAGAAAAAACAAAACAAAACAATGGCATCTGTTTATGATGAGCTAAGCTTTTGCAAACTATTTGTCATTCATTTGGTGTTTAGATATACTTTAAACTATGAGTATTCCTCAAATCCTAAACCTTAAAATTACTTTTTTTTTTATAAAGTAAGTTGATTAAAATATATAGCAAAACAGTTAAAAGAAATTACATAAGTACATCACTAGGACATGTAAGTGCCTCATGTTTACTGGCCCATTATTCAAGCTCAAAGCTTGTGTTTTTATATAAAATTAATCTCAAAAATCTCTTTTTTTGCCTTGTTGCTGTTGCAAATGTACTGTGCTCAGAATTCACTGTATTATTAAGCTTGGTAAAGCAAGAATAGAAGTATCATGTAGAAATGTGTCATAAGAACTATCTTTCCTGTACCATCCCGATTCTATATTTCATGCACTAAAATCCAAAAAAATGATTGGCTGCTAAGGACAATTAATATTAATATTATTAAACAGGATTTATATAGCGCCAACATATTACGCAGGGCTGTACATTAAATAAAGATTGCAAATGACAGAGTAATACAGACAGTGATACAGGAGGAGAGAACCCTGCCCCGGAGAGCTTACAATCTAGTTATATAAATACTGATACAAATACATAAAAAGCTTATTCTGATTTGGAAATATTTGGGGCTATTCATTGTCTTCACAGACCACTGGTAATGTGGGTGCCACTTGCTAGCTATTCTTCCAGTTGTTAGCTTGTACTAAACTGTGTCTGGAATGTTTGGAGAAGATGCTCTTGGAGGACGTTTTGATATCATTCTTTATTCATAGCAGTGTTCTTGGGCAGAATTGTGAGTGAACCCACTTTCTTGGATGACAAGCAACCCCACACATGAATTGTCTTGTGATGCTTCTCTGTTGGCATGCCGTAGGATTAATGGCATCATTCATCTTTTCCTCCCCAGAATTCATTTTCCAGATGGCCCAAATGGTTAAAAGGAGGATTCATCAGAAAAATCTACCTTTTACCAGTCTTCTGCTGTTCAATTCCTGTACTGCAGAATTTCACCCTGTCCTAGATGCTTTTCTTGAAAAGAATTGGCAAACTTCTTTGTTGCCCTTTTTGACACAAGGCCATTGTCCAAAATTCTTGCATTCACACCCACTTGCTGCCAATGTTGATCAAGCTCTTGCACCGGTGCCAACACAATTCTGTAGCTGACTTCTCAGGAGTAGACAGCTCTGGCAATTGCTGGCCACTCTGACGTTCTGATGTTCTCTTATTCACTGCAGCAATACTTCTCACTCTGAAGTTCTTGATGATCAGATAAATGGTTCTTTCAGGTGCAATTTTCAAAGCAGCAACTTCCTTATATGTGAAGCCATTTTGATGGAAAGCAAGGCTGCACCAGCCTCTTTGGAGGTAGCCATTGGTAACACAAGAAGACAATGATTTTAAGCACATCAGCACCTCTTTTGTAGCAATAAGCCTGTCCTCAAATTTCAATAAGAATGATGAGTAATTTCAGTGTTTGTTCACACCTTAACCCATGCTGATGATATGACTATACTGAAATTAAGTTAGTTATTCATTTTGTGCCAGGGCCAAAAAACTTTAAATAGTTTACTTTGTATATTGAAAAATTACAAAAATTGAATATTTTGCAAACACATTTGTGTTACTGTTAACTTTTGGCAGTGTATGTGTAGCTTCTATATACTGTATTTACTCATAATTTTTTATTTTATTGTGAAGTTACCTTTCTGAAACCATATCCTTGTAAAGATATACAGATGAGCCAAAAGTGTGTCATCTCTGAATGCATGTCACAGTAGCTTTGCCCTCTGACCTTGTCCAAATAGCTGCACATGCTGGCTTTTTTAGATGTAATGCATTACCTTGTACCTAAGGAAAACTGCCTTCGGGCTTATTAGAGAGTTAATCATCTGAATGTTATAGATAACAAGAAGAAAGGTAGAAAGCTAGGTAGTGATAAATATTTCCTGATTAAAATCTATTCAGTATTCTTTACATTGAGGCTACCCATAGACAAGATGGGAACAATCCAACCATTTTCAAAGTAGAAAAATTCCCAAAGCTACAGAATCTTCAACTCTGGTGCTGAATTCTGACTTCCAAGTCAGTTACATTAATGAGGGGGGAAGGGGGGGGGAGGTAGAGACTGACGCCAGCCTACTTGATGTTTCACCCGAAAGCTGTTGGCTGATAGGTGTCCCCCTGCAACCACAAACATGAGACTGTTACTTGATCTGGCTTTTGACAGTCCAAACCACTAACTATAGGAAGAAATAGTATAAGAACAAATTAACAAAAGCAAAAGAAACAGACATTGGTATAAACATCCTAAACGTTGGCTAACATGCTGTATTTCTGTTAGGAAATCTAAATCAATAACATCACATATTTTTCTACCGTGTTGAAAGGCCAGAAATAACAGATCACACAAACTCTGTTTATGGTTTTAACCAATATATTGTTACTGTTGTAAACTGTACACTGGTCACCATACAAGCATATCCAATTAAGGCACAAATAGCAAAGTATAAAAAGGGTAACCAGTTAGAACTTTAAGTCAGCAAATGAATGCTGATTGGTTGAGTTCTCCTTAATGTTTACAACATCCTGTGTGAAATTGGTCTTTTGGTTCCCACTCACCCAAGCCCTAACACTCCCAACTGTGTAGACTGCTAATCCCAGTCCTGGATGTTGGAGAGCTTATCAGGGTAGAAGCTGTCAGGTCCTATGTTCTGCATGTATTTTGAGAGGTGGGAACCTACAGGACTGGCAGAGCCCCCTCATAGGGTAGGAGTGACGTGCCCTGTGCATCCACTGATTGATTGGTATAGGTATTGAACTCTCTGGGTTGCTGCAGATGCTTGCATCACATCCAAACTATGTATGTATTCATGTATCCAAAAAAAAAGGTCTCTGCATATCACGTCCCCCTTAAGCTACGTACACACGGCAGATTTTTATCGCCCGATAATCGGCATGGGCCAATTATCGGGGGAAAATCTTCCGTGTGTACAGTCGGTGTCGTCCATCGGCCGGACGACCGACCTGCCGGATCAACGGACGATGGACGACAGCCGATCGTAATGAAAGGGAAGGGGAGAGGGCGCAGCAGGGTGCCGCTCCGTCGCTCTCCCCCCTCCCCTCTCCATAGAGCATGAACGGTGCTGTATGTACAGCATCGTTCATGCATCTTGCAGCCCCTTGTCGTTGGAAAGGATCGTGAAAGATCCTTTCCAACGACAAAAATTGCAAGTGTGTACGCAGCTTTAGTCTTGTAAAACATTACCATGTCACCAATTGAAAATCCCTTGATTAGATGTTCCATTCAATGAAAACATCAGATAACAGTAAAATCTAATAAATAACAGGGCCTTTTTTGATTAAGACAGAAAAATCAGTTAAACCTTGATTGGGAAAGACCATTTTTTTTAATGAATAAGTGCAGCCAGGAGTAGTGGGACATCAGCTGCTGCACAATTTGTACTTCACTGAAAAACGATGGTAAGTAAATCCTCTATACATATATATATCTTTTGCTTTCAGACTGAAAATGCTTTTCATTGCTATACCTGAACCTTTACAAAGCTAGATTATTGCAAGCGGACTTCACAATTACTTCAAGGCTTAATTTCAGTAGTCTGTGTATATATGTTGATAGAATGGTAGCCTCTGGCTGGTTTCAGGATTACCACAAGTGCTCTAACAAGACAAATGTTAAAAAAAAGAAATAAAAGGAAAATGTTTACAGACAAGGGAGAGAAGAGTGATAAGACAGACTGAAAAGATAAGATAGACCTGAGGGCCCTGTAAGCACAGTGTTAGGGAAAGGGCAGGGAGGAGTTTGCAAGTCTTCAACTACCCTAATTCGGGACCCTAGGAGAAACTCCTGAAAGCACCTTTATCCTCTCAGTTAGGTAGTTTTAGCTGCTATAAGAACATAATGGGGGTAATAAAAAAAACATTAAACACACTTTAGGCCAATACTGACTCACTTAAAATATTGTAACAGTTAATGTTGGCAATGTTTGTTCTTTATGATATCCATTTCATCCAAACAAAAAGTTAAGGTCATAATGTAACTTTTGAATTGGCAAGTAATATGCACCCAACATAATTTATGATAGACTTTTTATAAAAGGTTAAATATTGTTATCATAGAGACTCATTTTTGGGGAGAACAGGATAGGCCTCCTAGCCTGGTGATTGGTTGTTTCCTCCTATTGGTGGGAGGATGTCTCCACAGAGTGGGGCAATCCCAGGTGAGAATGTTTGTCTACCTCACCCAGTCGCTGAGGGTATGGCTCAATGAGGAAGGGCTGAGATATAGGAGATAAATACCTGGGGACAGCCTGAGAGAGTCCAGTCTTGGGCAAATAAGCGGGAGAAACCTTGTGACCTGGCCTTACACTCTGAGACTGTCTGGAGTAGGGTCTACCCTATCTGTAGCTGGTGAGTCTAGGTATCAGCCTTGGGTGCGCTGGCCAATTATCTGTTGAGGAGGTCTAAGATTCAGGTACAGATGAAGTACCCAAGGTGAGGGATTGCTAGGAAGCTCGTCAGAGTATCCCTCCAAGTCATGAGAGGAGCGGCTGTTTGGGCAACATGCACCCTAACATTCTCTCCTATACTAATTTCAATACCTATAAATAAAAGTTCAATAAACCCTTAGAGTGAAGAAATGAGTGAGCCTGAATTGATCAGAACCACACCAGAGGAGAACCCACACCAGAACTTCCTGCAGGATGTGCTACACTTTTATGACCTTTGCAACCAATTTTTACTTTAAGAAAAGTTCAAACCTTTCCCTTCTGTAATGAAGAACCTTCCTGCTAGCAGTGTAGCAGAAGGTAAATTAGTATGCAAACCTTGAATTACATTAGTAGTTCACACAATCTTTTCTGCATACCACAGACAAGTGGTAAGTAAAGTAGTGCAAGTAAAATAGTCTTGTCACTGGGCAAAAAATTATTAAAATTAAGATTACATTGTCTTTAATCAAACCTAGGGTACCCACTTGCTTGCAAGCAATAGGAGAGCAGTTTAATCATTAACAGTATATCTGTGCAATTTATTTACAATTTCTCACACTGTCTACAAAAAAATACAATTTTTTATCATATTATGTAGTGGAATGATTTTACTACATGGTAAAATGTATAGAAGAATTAACTTTAAAACATTATTTTCTTTATTTTCTGCTGGCAGTGTGATAAATGCCTCATCAGAATTGATACCCTAAAGCAGTTTTGTAACTGCTAAGAAATCTGTTTTTAGGTAAACATTCCTAAAAACTGGTTTATCCGGGAGTGGCTTAAAAGAAAGAAGATGCCTGAGGGGGCTTCATAGGGAAACAAAACAAAACAGGTAGCATGAAAAAGGGGAAAATTGCACTTCTCAAGACAGTTTTTTCTTCACTTCTCTACTGCAGTGTAGGTTTTCATGCATTTTATAAATGAACGCACCTGCCATCTTTAATTTTACCATGTACATGTTCAACAACATGTAGTAGATCATACACTGTGTGATCAATATTATAATATGAATCACTCCTTGCAAAGTAAATCAAAAAAAATTTTGGCCATGAGCATATGTTTGGTACACAGTACGCAACATTTCTATTGGCTAGTGGTTAACAAGGGCAAACCCATCCCCAGACATTTATCAGCCAATGGGATTGCTGCTTGCTGTGTACCTTTACAATGGGCTTTTAGTCAAAGTGTACCTTACTAATACGGAGGTTGACAAGGTAAACTATGGTCAATGCTGAGGAAATCAGGTGATACAAACAAATGGAAAGTGATTCCACTCTACTGTTTTGAGGGCACACAAATTGCATTTTTTCTGTATGAGGATTCAATACAGAACAAACAAGGATCCTTTGGATATTCACTTATTACTGACATGCTATGCCTTGTTCTGTACTATGTGTCTGTGGTAATATGGGCATTTTGGTAAAGGTAGGGATTTACCTAATTTAGAGGTTTTAGTAAGGAAAACAGTAAGTCTCACCAATAAATCTCACTCCAAATCACCAAAGATTGGCATAAGAAGCCGTGTCTTAAATCTTACTATGAGGCTGAAGAGAATTGGCTAGGTGTGTTAACATGCCAGAAGGTGAACTGCTACAAAGAAAACTTTTTTCAGGATACTGCTAAGGTACAATAAATAATTCTAAATGATCTTTAACATAACAGCAAAGCTTTACTTTTTAGGTCAACTTTACCTACAAAAATTCCACATTTCTTAGAAACAGCAACTATATGTATGTTTCAGTTATTCATAAATCTTCTTTAAGTCTCATTAGGCAATTGTTTCTGGCTTAGGCACTAAATTAAATTAGGGGGAAGTCAAAGCTGTTCTTTAATACTCTACTGAAACTGGTTTGCAAAATAATATTTAACATGCAAAAAACTTTTAGCAACAATTACATTATTACTCTTTATGGCTGCCTTGCTCATTCAACTAACCCTATTCATGAATCCCCTTACTTGCAACTATTCACTCCTAAATCAGCCCAGCTGAACCTGATCCACCAAGGATCACACTGACCACATATGATTGAGCGGCAAGGCAATAACCAAATATCACAACACCCCCCCCCTGGTTCCGCTAGTCCAGCTTCCTGGTAGCCCACTAACATGTACTCACTGTGCTGGACAGCTGTTCTCGGTCCTCACATAACAAAAATCTTATCAAAATCTCTGAATAAATTGAAACTGCATCAGTAATAAATTTTGGACAGTAAGACAATAGGACACAACATAGACATATTCATTAAATATGTTCTCACATATCTGAAGCATTAACACATTCAGCAGCACACAATCTACGGGCTTCACATGTGTTCACAAAGTAATGTAAGCTGCTAGACCTACAGTTGCACAATTACCATGTGTTTTTATAGAATAAATATTGAATCTGTAAAAATTGTAGTAAGCTGAAAGCATTCAAGTTAACAATAAATGCATTTTACTGAGATACTATTAAAAGATAAAACAAGTTCTTAGTAGTCAATTTCTACGCTGCCATCATTAACCAAACAGCAGAAGAAAAGTGTTGACTGTAAAGTAAAGATTAGGGATGAGGCAAGGTGGAAGAGCTTGGGTTTGGTGGCAGACTATTATATCCTGCTTCTTATTGGCCAGCAATGATTCCTAAGGATTTCCACATTCTCCCTGGAGGCTTTATACTGTCGCTCACAACCCGCATTAGCTAAGCTGGTATTCTGCTGTAAAACTGATTGCTTTGATTCTACTGACAGAAACACTGATGCCAGCATTGTCTAGCTGGAATAGGAGTGGCATTATTGTCTGTTTTTTTTCTGAGACTTTGACTTAAGGGTCTTCATTCAGACAGTCATTTAAAATGCATCATAATTATAGCATATTTATGATTATCAGTCATACAGCATTACAGTTACACATATTCTTTTACAGTTGTGAAAATGTGTATTATACATTATACCTTAGTAACTAAAGTCTTAACCATTTAAAGCTGAACTTCATTCAATACAATTCTGTCTAGCTGCACTACCCCCCCCCCGTTGTCCAATGGGAAAATAATGGTTCTTTGTTTGCATTGTGCCCAGGAGCAGCCAACCATGGTAGTTTTCTACCACAAGTATGAAGGGGGCTTAAGGGAAGGCTAGAACCCCATTTATCTTTATTTTTGTATCTGCTGCAGATTTTCCAACACTTCCTGTGTGGTTAAATGGTTGTCAGCAGAACAGGAAATAAGGGAAAATCTCTCTCAAAGAATCAGCATCTACTCCTTTGATATTGTGGGGTACTGTACTCCCCAATGTCACTCCCATTCATTCCCTATGGCTGCTGGCGCATTTATATAACATGTTCACTGGCATGGGATGCTTTAACAGCTCTGCAACCTCACTGGTAATCTGAACAAAGCCTGAAATTTGCTTTATATACTTTGCTATGTTTGAATGTTTTTTCAGGATGACAGGAGCACAAGAACCTTCATGCCTTTTGTATTTATAATACAGTAGATAAATTATAGGTTCATACTGAAGCGATTGCATTACATTTAGTTTACGTTTAAATACAAAATTTATCTACATGTACAGTAATACTATTTAGGTATTTTCTTTTTGTCAGAATATTTAGTACATATTACAGTAGGGGTGGCCAATAGTAGAAGGGGACGCCTGTCATCTCAGTGCCCCCACAGTCACTAGAATATTCAGAACAGTAAATACCCCCAGGTGATAGAGAAGAGCTCTGCTTGTACGCATTTGAACTGACCATATACCATATTTCCAATGTCCTTTCAGTAAAAAAAAAAAATCATTAGGTGCCTGTACAAGGGTATATGATTACAGCGATTTTGCATGATTACAGAGCTGTGGAACTAAATGTAACTGACCTGCTGTTGGTTTTTATCAAAGTGCATGGGTAAAGTGTTTCCAACCCCCAATAGCAAATCACAAGTTATTACAAACAGGCTCCAATGGTGAACCACTATACTGATAGAGGGAGTTATATTAATTTTCAAATATTATTATATATTATTATTGCGAAGAAGGACTCTGGAGGACCAGGTAACGTAGTATTTATCACTGTTTTTCATTTTTTTTAGCTACCCCAAGTGTGATTTAGGGCTGCCGCTTTGAGAATTTGTTTTTTACACATACTTTGGGTTACCGCTGGGGAGATTAAACATACCACACCACACAACAGTTACAGATCTCTGCAGGACCAGGGGATCTGTGCCCTCCTCAGTATCACCCACCTTGCACTCTTCTGTTGCCAGCACCAACTCTGCTCAGGGATCCCAGTCCCTGATCACTTCCTGGTCTAGGTCATGTGACTCTCTGTCAGCTGCCCCTTTACCTCAGAGGACTAGAGTGTTCCACGTGCTGACAGGGATGTGAACACTACCTAAACTGCCTCTTCTCCAGCACCCCCTCTGGTGGTGGGTTAGGATGTCTGCAGGTCACATGGCTCACATCCATCATATGACCTTCCCTTTATAAGGAAGTGACTGGCAACAGGAAGTTGCCTAAACAAGGAGTTCTTGGCTCTGTTACCAGTTGTTCCTGGCTGTCTCAACCTGGCTTTGACTCCTGACTACTCCTGTTTGCCACATGCCCTGGCCTCTGTCTACTTTGACCATGCTTCTATCTCATGCTCCTGCACCATGCTTTATTCCTGTCTGTCACCAGCCTCTGCGCTCACAGGGGAACAGCCCACAGAGTAAACTCCTCACCTCTAGGGGCTCTGGTGAAGACCGGGTGGTTGCTTAGACTCTGCACGTCTCTGCCAACTGGGCTGGTGACACAGAGGGTCCACCACCCTGCTCTGTGGCACCGTGACCTCCATCAAGAAGGAATTTAACATACTTTCTAATTTCTCTAAGCCAAGGCTTATCTTAAATATCAATTTAAATTGAATCTGCATGCCATCTCTGATTTAGTTTTTATTTGTAGAGGATTCTTGTACAGTTACATATTTTTCTGCAGCTAGTGAATGACGAGGGTGAATGTCCTTACAGATCCCTATTTAAAAGTTTTAAAGGCTGTCTTGGTCCTAGTTGACATTTTGTTTTTATTGTGCTGCAACTTTTCTTCTAATAATTAAATCACAGACATAATGCTCTCCATCTATTGCAGAGGACCAAAGAAACATCTAGTGCACTCCCTGATTACACGGATAGAGAAGAAGCCCTTAGGGCAAGTCAGGGTATTTAAAGCTGTATTTCATGACTGGGTGGACATTTTTCCTCCACACCCTGTAAATTACCATGTTGCAAAGTACTCTTGCAGTGTTTTGTTCTCCTTCAGGTTCACATCATTTCAAAGGCTTTTCCTTTACAGCCTATTCTTTTTTAACACATAGTACAAACTGCAGTTATCTCTTTTGCAACTTTAAAATTAGAAGGGGCCTGTGCCCTGTGTTATTTTACTGCAAAGAGCAATGGAAATGTTCAGTAGCCATTAGTAACCTTATTGTATATATTGTATATAGAGGCAAGTACCTAAGCTTGATCTTACTGCTACTGGAAAAAAATGATGAGGTAGATTGCAAAACCTGGCCAATACTTTCTGGTTTCCTTCTGATAACTCTGCACCAGTTAATACTCCCTGTTCAATCCTTTCCCCCATACTGAGATGTTTATAAGGAACTCTGCAGCCTACTGTATGCCCTAAGGGCAGTCTCTTCAACCCCCTTCCAAAACCCAGGAAAGCAGGAACACCTTTCTAATGGGAGTTTAGCCTGGTAATCCTGCAAATAGTGCACTTCCTATCCTGGGAGGGCTACACTCACTTACTCCTTCCTATCCTGGGAGGGCTACACTCACTTACTCCTTCCTATCCTGGGAGGGCTACACTCACTTACTCCTTCCTATCCT
>NC_092861.1:56457298-56459758 GCF_032062135.1 Pyxicephalus adspersus
CAGTAAATGATTGGCAAGGTATGCTGGATGGTTGGTGATTGCTTTGTGAAAAAATCATTAAACATGAGGGATCTTTAAAGGACCACTGGGAAACCCTATTGTGAGTTCATTACATTGCAAGGGGGCAAAAGAGAAAATCATATATGGGAACATTGATTTTAAGGGTTTTGTAATTTAAAATGCTGGTTTACTTGTGTGACATTGTAGAGGTTTCTGATCTCTTATACCATTGTCTTTGACGCACAGAAGTTTTCAGTTAACATACCAGCAGTCAAAGATATCTGGATCCAGGGCTAGGTGATGTGTCCTCCTAAAAACTTTTTTTGGCAAATCAAATCTGCTTTTATTAGGTCCCACACACCTATCTCCATGTTGGACTTTTTTGTGCTAAACTGGGAGCTCGGGGTTTTTGTGTGTTTGTGTAAATTGTGTGTGCCCCCTCTTCCCCTTTGCTGCCTAAGCTTACATTTTGCTCCCCTGCTACTCAGTGCTGAAGTAATTATCATATTGTCCATGTAACCTTCAAATCTATTATTTAACCCTGCAAGGTTATGCATTACATGAAAATTTGTGGGAAAAAGATATATATTCCACATGAGGGCATCCTCAGATGCACAACAACACATAACATTGCACCACGCCATTATTTAGTTAACAAAGACTACATGCAGTAGCAGCATGTAAAAAATTAGGTACACCCTTACCACTTCCAAAAAATAAAGAAGGTATGTAGCAGGCAAGTACTGATAATTAAATGAGCTTGATTATTGGAACATAATCAAGTATGACCACCTCTAAATAAGTAGTTTTGGCAGAGCTCTGGTTTGAAGCAATCAGCAGTGTGTTAAAAGTGTCAATGAGGAAAGACATCAGCAATGATTTTAGAAAAGCAATTGTTGCTGCTCGTCAATCTGGGAAGGGATATAAGGTCATTTCCAAACAATCAGAAGTCCATCATTCTACAGTGGGAAAGATTATTTTTAAGTGGAAAATTTTCAAGTTACCAATCTTTCCCAGGAGTAGACTTCTCAGTGAATTCCCCCCAAGGTCAGACAACGCAATGCTTGGAAAAATTGCAACGAACCCAAGAGCTACATCTTGCACTTTACAACACTCTGAATTACAAAGCACATAGTGCCAGCCTCACCTACTTCATTTCTAATGTATTACAAAGGACACAGACAATTTCCTAATTCCTCCCTCTTTCATAACCTCATAACCCTTCCTTGTGCACAGGCAGAGATCATCAGGTCATTTTTGAACTTTTTGAACAGATACAACAAAACTCCTTGAAAAGTTTATATACATTGTCAGACTTTAAATGCACTTTACTAACAGCACAAACCCTATAGTTAATAAATGTACCCATACTCATATGTAATCTTTGTATTATTAATGTTTTTTCTTCTCATTTTCACTCCTCCACTGGTATGTTGCTAATAAAAGTAATTTTAAACAATTCAAAGCTTCTATATATGTTGAGTGGTGTTTTTATTGCTTAGCGGTAGACATGCCTCACCAAGGAAAGGGGTGCAAGGGAGTTTGTAAAGCATAGAACAACATAAAAAGGGACTAAATCTGAAACCAAGGCTAACAATACATGGAAACACTTTGAAATATATAAAAGTTTATTAATGTGGTAAAGTGCATCATTTTAAAAATGATTAAAATGATATGAAAATGATTTAAAAAAATTATTATAACACTAACACTTTATTTGATAGAGTTTATCAAATAAATACTATTAGCTAATACCAAGTATAAATACAAATTAATATGTTGTACCAATATTGTGCTTTTTCAATTAGTTGGGAAGTAGAGGCATCCAACAGCACACCAGGCAACATAAAAAGGCCATTTTGCATTTGATGAACCAGATTGTAACACAATGAAACAATGGCTTGTTAGTTGTAGTGACAAGAGTAGAAGCTTTAATCAAGCACATGTCTGACATGATATTTTGTGTGTACTGATGCTCTCTAAGTGGACTGATCTCTATCTATGTACAATGTGACATAAGCATGCTTTCACTGCTGAATTCCTGTATGTGTACCTGCCCTTCTCACCCCACCCTACAAAAGCCAGGCTCTGCATTACATCTTCAGGAGACATCTTTTAGACTTTTCCAAAGACAGGTGCTGCAGGAACGTGTGCCCCGGGGCTTAAGAAAAGTAACAAGGCACAGAAAGAAATATTTCAATTTACACAGACCAGCAACCCCTCCTCTTACCCTCAGGACACGAGTCTTGCCAGTGTAAACTTTAAAAAAAAAAAAAACATAGCCACAAGGGAAGCAAACTTTTCTTCACCTTAAACACAAGGATAATTATTCCTTTCAGTAAGTTGGAATAAAACAATATTGGCATTCATTATATTGCCAGCATAAATGAGGATAAAAAGTCTTGGATAGAAAGACATTATTTAAAAAGGCCAACTGCAGTCATTTTATTTTTTTATAGA
>NC_092861.1:56461253-56477653 GCF_032062135.1 Pyxicephalus adspersus
TTTTTTTTAGCCTGTACCAAGGTCGGGCTTAACGGTCGGGAGGTTAACTAATAACAATAAATAAACAATATTAACAACAACAAATAACAACCACATACTTCAACCAAACTGACCCATTTTTCCAACTGAGATTGCACATCCTCATAGCTAAACCAACCCTTTTTTTCGATCGGGATCTGCACCCCGTTGATACATTTGTCCCTAGCCGTACATTTCACCAAATTAGGAACAATATCAGCAACCAGCAGATTATCCCATCAGCACCAAATCACTTCCACTCGCTGTTACCTCTCACCACTTTATACTCTTATCCATACACTGGCCCCGAGAACCCCAACTGCAACCACTTAGGCTACACATAAAGAGAGGGCTGGGAACTCTCCTGTTCCTAACTGTGACCTCTCCCCCCAAATCCATCCTATAGATATATCCTTCTCCAATCACCCCATACTGACTCTCCCTATAAACACCCAATCACTAAAAGGCCTCACTCATCACCCCAATATCTCCAAACATACCTGCTCCCCCTTTTCCTCCTAGTCATGTGGGCCTCCTCCAAGTTCACTTTGTTCTCTGGATCCAAGCACTTCTTGACAACCATTTGGAGTGCTACAAAGTGGAAGTTCTCAGTGGTATGCATGTAACCTAAATGCATACTTTAATCCAAATGCACAGTGAAAGGAAAGACAGAATACTTGGAAATGTAAAGGACAAATGTAAATACATAAAATAATGTATCCCAAAGAAACCTGTTTATCATTGCAGCTAAAGTAACCAGTTTGTTTGCCAGTTCTTATTAACATAAGGTACATTGTTATCCAGTGTTGTACTCCCATAAATTTCAGTGGTGGCTGTGCCTGTATAGGAAGTCACACAAAATGTCATCCTAAAATGACTACCACAATTAACAACAGTAGCAATAATAAAAACTACTACAAAACATTCTTCAAAGCCAACTATTTATATTGCATACATAAAATTATGTTTATTTCCCATTGACTGATAAAGTAAAACCAATTTGTATAATATAGCAATACCAATAATAAAGCAATTTTCTCTGCATCTTCACAAAAGAATGGACTAAAGATTCTGATGTCTATGAGACACACATAGATCATCTCCACCTGCTGGACACTTGAGAAACTGCATCCCGTATGGAGCAGCTTAGATCAAACAGGCATAGTTTGCTTCAACTGTTCTTTGGAGATTTTACTCCCTCCAATGCTATTGAGATTTGCTGGAAAAAAATTACTTGTGCCACACCCTGCACATTAATTAAAATAATAATAATATGTTAATAATAAAAGAACAGCTCCCAGGTAAAATCCTCGCAATGAGCCTTCAGATAATTGGTAAGTTCCTCCAAGGGTTAGGACTATGCATACCTATATTCACACTTATAAGTCTCACAGTTGTTTTAAAGTAAATGAAAGCCCAATAACTAAATTCACACATAGTGTTTATCATGGTAATATCATTTCAAAAGTTTTCTTTCTTCAAAATAATACATGGCTGTCTTGTTCATGTTTTGTTAATAATGCATGCTTGTCTTGTTAAAGAATAACAATGGTTGTGCCACATTGACATACACATTGTGCAGGCATAATACACCTTTGTCACCACTAACAAGATGGTCCACAGCAATATTGTGGAGCATGTAGAAGGGAAACGGCTAAAAATGCCCAGAGAAGATCAGCAGCACTGGTTGGATGAAATTTAAAACCAATCTTTATGGAAATATTACCTATTGCTTTTTTAGCAAACTGTCATCCACTTTCTTTTTTCTACAGTTGTTCTATGGAATGCTTGCAGGAATTGTTCCAACTGGATGAAAAAATGATGCTTATTCTTGCAACCTGATACTTATATGGTTGCTTGTAACATAGTAATGGGTTTGGCCTATTCTTCATAGGTTTGTTAGACTTCAAATGCCAAGCCTTGGCACTAGACATTGTCAGACATCTTTTCATCATGGTTTACTACAATATGGCTTTTTTCATCATGGCTTACTACAATATTTAATCTTACAACAGAAAAATATTCCTTTGCTATTCTGAAAGCTATTCTGTTATTTTAATAAATTTGATACCCTCTTTACTGAGTAAGTGTATTCCTAGACTGAGCAAAGGTGTAAAAGCAGAAGATGCTCACATATCTTATTGTCATTTTCTGATCTGCAAAGTATTGGTGTTCAACATCTGCAGACAAAAAGTGAAATCTCTGCAGACTAATAGATTTTGAAGAAAAAAAAATCACACACAAAGAAATGGAAAACAGAAGCTTGGTCTGACAGCAGTAATATCATTTGTCTGGCAATATTTGCACTTGAATGTTAATGTTTAATTAATGAGGAATGCTTGCTCTCTATTCACTGCACACCTGTTCATAAACAATGTTCAGAGTATGAAAAGTGAGTGGCGAAGCATCAGTCACTCTATTACATACACGGCCAGACTGTAATAGGAATTTTAAAGAGGCTATCAATGATTCACATATCAGACTCTGAATCATTTCAGAATTAAACACACTATAAAGCAGAAAGTAGACACATTGTAACAGATGAACCAGGCAAATATGTATCATAAATACAAAGAACAAAAAGTAAATGGAGCTCAGGTCTCATGGAGCAGATGTACTCGAACTAGGAGAAATCTGAGAGAATCTGATTCTTACAACTTTGACTGCTGATTGGAGTTTTAATGCAATGTTCATCAGATGGAACTTTTATATAATTTGTGCTAACTGCTAATTTATACTACTTGAACAACACCTACGTGTCCACAAAACACGAGGCTGCCTAAAAAAGCAATACATTGGGGCACATGACATATGAATTTAACATCTTGTGATAGTGATAAGTCTTTGAAAGCTCATGCCAACTTGAAAACAAAACTTACATTTGAAAATTAGCTATCAGGCAGGGCATGTCCCATAATGCATACTTACCTGCCTGATAACTGTCTTATGCATGTGCAGCTCAATGTAGAATGCTGGGATGTGCTGGGTATGAATGAACTCCCTAAGACTAAAACCAGGAACAAGAGAAGAAAGAGGATAGTGGTGCCCATCCAGGGACATAATGGTAAAAGGAAAGGTAATAAGAAATGCAGAGGAACATGGGGGAAGAGGGAAACGCAGAAAGCAAAGAAATACACAAGAACATGGTGGCAGAGGAAAAGTGGCAGAAGAATTGCAAGGGCACCTAGTGGCAGAGGGAGAAGGGCAGAAGGAATGAAGAGGTATATGATGGAGGAGGGAGAGGTGCAGAAAAAATGAAAGGGACATAGTGGCAGCAGGAGACGGGCAGAAATAATGCAAAGGGACATAATGGCAGATAGGGAGGGGTAGAAGAAATGCACCCGGGTATATTTATCTTAAAAGCTATACTGTGCATGCTTAAAAGCACCAGCAAACATATGATAGGTGCTATGCAAACTAATATTGAGTGTGGGAGTGTTTACACATTAGTAATTGCTGCATTTGAGACTTGTGAGAATGAGCCTGTAGATATAAATTTGACAAATCTTAAAATCCTTCACCGAGGGACAGATGACCTCAGACTACTTGATTTAAAAACAACTCCAGGCAACAAGTGAAATGAGTAATTTAGCTGCTTGCGATATCCAGTATACACTCCAACTGTGCCAACAGAAAATGACCTCTGTGTCCTGAACACCTATTTTAGAAAATACTGTGGATTGATAATATATCCTTCTTTCTCAAATCTACTTTCTGCAGCCTTTACTCATATCCATATACACTTCCAAAGCAGCAATGTTTGTGAATGCTGCAGTGCAGAAAGTACAAACAAGAAGAACTCAATGGGAACATGCTTTAGGGTCAGATGTTAAAGATAAAACACTCTATGGTAATATAGAAAGTCTACACTGCATTTACTGGGACTCACAACTGACAAGGAGCTGGATGGACCATGTCCTGAAGACACAGTAATTCAATAAAGATAAAGCAGCAGCTCGCAGAAAATTGATTGTGTTTGAGTTTAATGATGACTTCATAACCCAGGAGCAAACAAATTGGGCCTCACCTGGAGCCCACACTTCTTTTGGTTTACAGCAGGTTGGGAGGAACAGGAAGAGAAAAATTCCCTATACATTTTATAAACAAACAGTGTTTTCCCATTGTGCCTCATCTGCTGCTTTTCTCTGCAAATCTTTACAGCGGCTTCTATCTCACCCAAAAAGCAGATTCAAGCTGCTGTGCTTCACTCCAATGCTCTTGTCCAACGTGAAATACATAAATAAATGCCCCCTCCACTCTGTTCCTCCGAGCAACAGTTGGAAAATGATTAGCAAATTGGAAATTTGAAAAGGAATATCATACATAACCATTAAACTAAATTACTAAAAAATGGTTTAACCAGCTATTCAACCATTTACAGATTTCATTTAATTTAGTGCTACTTTTTGTCATCTCATTAGGGTGAATTCCCTTTACTTCCTGTTCTGTAAACTCAACAGGAACTAAGAGACTGCATTTCAAATGTGAGGGAGATCGGAGTGGGGAACAGGTGCTCCTATTGAAGGAATTTCTCTTCTATTTGTGTTGTGGTGGCAACTGAAAATGATAGACTGACAATTACTTTCCTACACAGTGATACTGAGGCCAATTATAGAGAGTGAATCCTCCTTGCAATAAAAATATGACAGTGGTTCCACCGCCCTTCCTACTCCCTAGGAATAAAAAGTTTGCCTAGGTACACTTTAAGCAAACCAAATGCATTCATAAGAAAAGTAAATCATCCTCTTCTTTCATAGCTTTCCATTGTCCTTTACCTTTATTGTTTATACAGGTCTGAGATAACATTGGTGACCGGCACTAGTTATACCAGAGTATATATTACGACAAAGGTCTATGAAAACAACAGTGTTGTTATGGAATCCTGAAACACCAAATTCTTTTGTTAAAAAAGGAAAGGATTTGAAGTTATTGTTGTTCACATGGTAAAGCAGCTTACGTAATTCAGAAATCTGGGTGTGTTTGTGTTCCCTAATGTCACGAATGAAAAAGCAAACAAATGGTTCCACAAGCAGATGAGCTCTAGTCAAAAATGTTTAACTGAAAAAAAGAAAGTTGTTCTGGGATGTACAAAATAATCACTCAATATTTGTAGAATCTGTGGCACAAAACACAGAGAAGTCCATCACTTACCAGAAATGGGTCAGTCACCTCATAGTCCTGCATCCTGATGCAGTCCATACTAATCTCAATCTTATTTGTAGGACCTTTCTCCATTGCATCACTGGTAAAATTCAAATCCATGGGCTGAACAGAATGCATTGGTCTAAAGGTATATCAAAAACAAAGATAACGCATTTATTCATTTATGTTCTTGCAATAAATTAGGCATGATAGCATTTGCAACAAGCAGTGCAAGATGAAGATTACTTTTATTATTATTATCTTGTATTTATATGGCAATGACATATTACACAGTTCTTTATAAAGGCCATAGTTGTGCCAATAACTGGTCCTCAGAAGCTCAAAATATACCTACTATAGTCATATTCCATTAACAAAGCCTAAGGCTAATTGTTTGGGGGACACCAATTAATCTACCAGTATGTTTTTTAGATGTGAAACCAGGTTGGCCAGGGGAAATCTACCTAATTCACAAAGAACATACTGTACATACTCCATGAAGATAGTGTCTTGGCTCAGACTCCAACCTGAGACCCTAGAGCTAGCTACTGCACCACCATGCTGCCCTAGATCCATGGTAAATGCTTTACACATTGAACTGTTATTTAGACTCTACCTGGGTCACAATGTATTGTTTGGACCTTCTGCAGGACTGTCTTTCATTTGTATGGGAGATAAGAGGTGTGCAAGAACATGCTAGATATCTGACAGTATCTTATAACATATCAACAATGCACCAATAAATACATGCAACAATAATTTTTCACATGTAATTTCTTCTTCTTCCAATGGTAACTGTCTCTGGCAGCAGATGCAGTATTTTACATTTTCTTTGAAACATTGTAACATGAACATGGCCCCTGACAGTTTCTGTATCATATCCACAGGCTCTGAGTCTGTTTCTTGTGTGCTTTTTAGCAACTACCTGAAAATGGCTACAGTAATAATATGTTAGTATCATGGCCTCAAACCAAACTTACCCTAAAAATTCCCAAAGACGGTCTAAGACCCCAGGGCTTCTATTTTCTGAGCTTTGTGAAGACTGTGACATTGAGGTTCGATAATATCGCTCCTTACAAGAGAAATGAGATGATGTGTCCACAATCCTTAAAAAATAAAACCAGATTTTTTATTAAATAATGTCAGTATTGTGTTACTTACATAAAATGTATTAAATAAAATTCCATATTCAGAACCTAAACCATTTCTTGTTTCCAATGACTAATTATATTATTTCTTTTAATTTTTACCAGTGTCTCTGAGGCCGAGTTAAGTGAACTCCTAGGCTGTGTAAGAAAATATCTTTGGATACCTTACCAGTTAACATAGGCTGTCTAAAGGGTCCATATTTCGACTACCACAGGTTACATACATTGACAGTATGTTTTTTTAATTATAGAAAATAATATCCCCGCCATCCCCAGCAGGGGTGTAGTGGGGTGGGCACTGTGTCCCCACTTTTTTCGGGAATGGGCATGAATGCCCACTCGTTTTTTGCAAAGAATTCTTTGGTGGTCCACAAATCTGGTAGGCCCGCTCCCCCTCGGGGTCAGGAGACAGACCCCGCTGGGGTGGGGTGCACCAGCTAGAACCGTGGACTATGTCTCCTGTATGGAATTGCAGGCTCAGGGCGGTGGGCGGGTTGTCTCTCTGAACACAACCCTGAACACAAGAAACTTCCCCCCAGAGTGACGTCATGATATCAGAACCTGCCCACTCTCCCATCGCAGGTCTGAGCCTGTGAGTGGGTGGGTTCTGATATCATGATGTCACTCTGGGGGGAAGTTTCTTCCCCTTTGAGTGATACATAGGCAGGGGGGTAGTGGGGTGGGCACGTTTACATAACAATGATGCACATGCGCGTTCGCCATAGTACCATGCCCCCTCTTCTATTTTTACGACTACACCCCTGGTCCCCAGTCTCATTATTTAAACATTCCTGCAGAGATTTCCTATTTTACCATGTTTCAGAGAGGGATAGAATTGTCTTGGCATGGCAGTACACTCTTGGCCTTACATACGGAGGAACTGGGAGGCATTTGAATTTTGAGTGGGCTACTGGAGTAGGTTGTGCTGCTAACAGATTAGGAAAGTCAATGATCAATACATCTATTTGTAGATGCCTAAAATGCTAATTGCCAATAAAGCAAAATGATTTCTTAGTTATGTCTTTTCTTCTCTCACCTAACATAAATTAATGAAGCAGGTAAGTAAGCCTTTACTTTTTTTATCTTTTATAGGTCACAACAGCCAAAATATTAAGGAACATCATTATGTAGAAAACATACTTAGATGCTGCATGCAGAATTTATCTAAAATGACCTATGAATAATGAGCCTCATAAATGAGGCTTTATGATCTCCAGTTTAAACATGCTCTACAACTGTTTTGATTGTTTAAAGACTGATTTTGAATGTATATTTTTAGTACTTATTTGTTAGCACTGATATTTTGAGATTCAAGAATTAAAGGAGTACAATTATAAAAAGTACAATTAAGATTAATGGATTGTATCCTAATATACACTAATGCTTCACAATGTAAAATATCTGTACTAGATACAGGTTTATTAATCATCAAAATACCACTTTATATTCACCAGAGAATGTTTGTTTAATTGATTTTGATTTGATTTTTGACAGTTATTTGGGATGTCTTAGCAACTATTGTTATGTTTGAGGAAAAGATTTCCAATACAAAATGTGTCATTTTATCTTGGTAGCTGAGATAAAACACCTAACAGTATATTTTCCATGGACAATATTTTATCACATTTACACTATCCAGACAGAGAAAGGTAGAAAGCTAAAATCAATAAAGGACCCATGTGAGAAGTCTAAGTGAAAGAAAGGCAGTGACCCTGTTAATGGATAAGGTTAAACAAGAAGGTGGACAGGTGGATTAGTTATGCAATAAGGTCATTTAAAACAAATACAAGGAACAGACCTTGCCACTTATATGTCAAGGAAAGAATATTAAAAATAAATGTAATGAATCTGCATGCATGCCATAGAGCAGAGCCACTAAGTTTACCAGTGAAGGAATTTAAATGAGGAATATATAGCCTCTATGGGTGATTCCCCTTAGTAACCAGTACATTTTTATAACCTAAACCTGCAAGGAAAAATTACATTAGGAAGATTCGAACTTTAAATCTAATTGCTTTCTGTGGGCTTATATGCACTGTTCTTATTCAACACACATGTAAATATCAGGCTTGTAATGTGAGCGCAAACCGAGTACTAGGGGTACTTTTTTTAAAGAGTTCTTTTCTAAATTGCACTTCATCACCTTTAAAAAAAAAAAAAAAAAGTTTAAAAACAAATTAATATGTACTCAACCTCACTAAAATGTGCGCTTCCTTACTACTCTTTATAGGATTTACAGATCTGAAATATATTCAACTCATTATGATTCTTCATTGAATTCTTTCCTAGAGTGATTTAAGATCCTTACTGGTTAGACAACCTTAGTTACATGACCCTTTGCTTTGGCCTGAGAAAGCCTTTGGGCTATGTACTAGGTTCTATGACCTGATGCTTGAACTTTTAGACTACTAATAACAAAAAAGGAAAGCCAGAGGCTTTTCAACAAAAGAAACTCCCATTAGAATCTTTCAGCACATCTGAAGTCAACAAAAAAACATGCTGCCTAAAATCTAGGCAATGATTCTTGTTTAGAAGAGATTATTTAGAAGAGAAATACAGCATCCTGGTAAAATAACACATTTTCTGAAATGCTATTTCTGTTTGATGGTTGTTATACCAATGGTCACTTTACCATTCTGAATGACCTTTCTGAGAAATGCCAGGATGGAGGTCATAATTTTGTCCACAAACTTTGTGTACTAAGTGTGTGGTATCAGATGTACAGTATGCACTGAAGCTGAATTGGTATTGACAGTCTTTCCCAACATGCCCTGTAGTCTTTGACAGTTTCTGACAATGATCAAGCAGCCTCAGAAAGTCTCTTATAACTTACAACTTCTGATAACACAAATACCAGAATTACAGCTCACAGTAAATTAGTGTGGTGGTCATTGGGAAGAATGCCTCTTACATTACTGGCCATTGGGAAGAATGTCACCCTTACAGATAGCCAAAAACATCATTGGTGACAGTTAAACTGGCCTGGGAGGCATAAATTGCACATTGCTCAAGGAACCCCTTGCAACCTCCAGAGGAACCCTAGGGTTCCAATGTACCCTGTTTGAGAAACACTAGACTAGGGTATCATGTGCTTCTAACTTTCTCTTGTCTGGTGTCATTGGTTTCTTGGAACAAGTTGAAAGACTTTCTAGCAGTCTCTCACAAATTGATTGCAGTAACTCATTACCTCTGAGCTTTGTTTTATTTCCACAGCACTCCTAGACTACTGCCATTGCAAATTACATAATGTAACAAAAAATCCCCCTAGGTATTATGCATACATGATCAAATCAGCCTACAAAAGAAACTATTGTTTTTCACAAAGTTCATAGGCTTTCCTATGAAACATCAGACTAGTGTTACCTTTTTAAACCAGAAAAGTAGCTTATAGATAACCACCGAAACTTCTTACTCAACTGTCCAGGTAGCACTCTTATTGGAAATTGGACTAGCAAACGGTGGTGCCTAAATATAAGGTGAGAGAAATTCAGGTTCAAGTAGCCAAGTAAAATCAAATTAGAGAGGAGATTTTTTTCTTTATTTTCAGTTGGTAATTCTGCTTGTACCACAATTCTTGTCCCAGGATGAGAATGCAAACTGACAGTACTACTGACTGGACAGAACTACAGAACACTTTGTCTCCATAACAAAAGGTGGAGATGTTCTATAATCCAAACACAGAACTGTGAATACCATAACCAGGGGTGTAGTCATAAAAAAGGGGGGGGGGGGCATGGTACTATCCATGGCCCGCCCAACTACACCCCTGCCTATGTGCCACTCAAAGGGGAAAAAACTTCCCCCAGTGAGAGGGCGGGTTGTATTCAGAGAGACAACCTGCCCACTGCCCTGAGCCTGCAATTTAATACAGGAGGCATACTTTGCAGCTCTGGACGGTGCCCGGACTGGCTAAACCAGCGAACCACCAAAGAAATATTTTCAAAATAAAAGTGGGAATGCGTGCCCATTCCCAAAAAAAGTCAGGGCACGGCATTCCCACCGGTGCCCACCCAACTACACCCCTTAATATAACAAATAGGACTGTATATATATGAAAATGTGTTCAAGATATATTTAACAGACCAAAGGGGACCAATTAAACCATTTTCCCCGCGTTCTTTGAACAAAGATTTAAACAGACCAGACAAATATGATGCTCTTAGATATCTAGAATTCTTTAATCAAACATTAGGAACATTCAAGAGAGCAAAACAAAGCAGCAAAATATCAAGTGAATATTTATATAAAAAAGACCAGGCAAGGAATAAGGAGCACTGTTTTTATAACACAGAACTTGGCATGGTTATTTTGGGAATAGCAGCACAGATTAGTAAAACCAAAGAACATTCAGAGAAAGGATTATATAAAACATCTCACTTTTACATTGGACAGAGAAGGTCCATTTGTGTGCATGTTACTAAAACTTAATAACTTGGCAGAGCACTATGTACTGGAATTCCCCACGCTCAGCAATGTCTGTCTTGTAATGCTACTAAGGTAGCCATCATTATTCAGCAGAGTACAGCTGTGCAGAGAGCAAAGGGCACATTTTCCTGCCAAAGACAAGCTTAAGACTGGCAATAGATTTCATGTGGAAATCCCCTAAGTAATTGGCCTTGCTTCCTTTGCATTCATTAAAGCCATACTCCAGGCAGATAGAAAAGCACATTTAATGGCGCTCTGTGTTTATCAATACATCATTAAAATGATTTTCTGTTCAAAAGGAAGAATCACCATATTGGGTGGCCCCATTAGCCAATAATAAAGAGAAATTGAGCAAGGTCGACACCCAGGGCCAGATCCTCAACTAGACTACCTAAGCCATTGCCTAGGGCACCACAACTGCCAGCTGCTTAGAAAAATAACGCAATGTATTCCAGCACCAAGGGACTTCTTTTTAAAGCAACCAGCTGCACTTGTCCTTCCTGACAAATATATCAAAGTTACAACAATTCAAGAGTAAAGGTGCTGTTCTGCTAGAACTCTAATGGCCAGGCAGAAGATCACTCTGCCTGACAAGTCCAGCTGCTGACTGGTTTCTAGATGTTCTTGGATCAGAACCCATATGTTTATCAGTCCTATTTCCAATCTGATATTACTATACTTGTCAGTGACAGCTGATATTGTTCAGCACTTGGATTGGCTGAACAATGAGCTCAGAGCTCCTGAGTGTGTTCACCCAATCCAGGAAGGGGGTACCTGGGGACACCTACTCACCTGGGCATAGCTTCAGTCATTGTGTTCAGTGACAGTGGAGGTGGCCAATGCTGGGATGAATTGTTATGAGACTGCGTAGTTAGACATCTCTGTACAAAAGTAAATATAAGTGTTTCTTTCTGTTTAACAAAATATAAATAAACATTTATTTTTTTACCTGTCATTAACAGATAAAGAATGTTGTGTTTATTGTTTATATAAGACAAAAATAATACTAATTCTGATCATTTAACCTCCCGACCGTTAAGCCCTTGGTACGGGCTTCAAAAAGTTACAATTATCGATAAACCGAAAAGTTCGGGTTTATCGATCACTTACCTGGTCCCGCTGCGATCGTCCATCGGTCATGTTCCAGCGTCGTCCTCCAGCGTCGGGTGTCCTCTCCGAGAAGAAGAAGCCGGCCGGCTTCTTCTCCCTTCGTGCGTGATGACGTCGGCGCGTGTGCAGGAAATTCAAACTGAAACTCATTCAAACACATTTTGTATTGGATTGAATACAAACTCCTGTATCCAATCCAAAACAAAATAATTAAAAATAAATACAAAGTATGTAATTGGTAAATTCAAACTCTCATTTTGTATTGGATAGGATACAGGAGTTTGTATTCAATCCAATACAAAATGAGAGTTTGAATTTGTTTCTCATTTTGTATTGGATTGAATACAAAGTCCTGTATCCAATCCCATACAAAATAATAGAAAAATAGAAAATATATTTATGTGGTTTTGTCTATAGGTATGTGACGGACACTAGGGAGGTGTTTTAGAAAAATATATTACTATACAGTATACCGAATTATCGCATTTTCAGTATTTTTCATTTATTTATGTATTCTTGTTTAAGCTGATTTTTTGTGTCTTTTATTTAATTTTATTAAAAGTAATTTTTTTTTTTACATGATTGTGTGTTTCAAACATTTTTTATATTCATGATATCTACTAGACCCCTATTCGGACATATTTCTGTAAGCTACAGGTCTACAACAATTTAAAAAAAAAAATTTCATGAAAAACAGTGTAACGCTTTTGGAACAGAAATCTAGACCTCAGTGTAACGCCCAGGTGGTTAAACAGAATATTTATTGGTAAATATTTTGATAACATGGCATTACCGACTTTATTCAGGGTAACAGTGTCTCTTGCAGTGTAAATTAATGGACTGAGCAGAATTATTCAAAACTGCATAAAGAAATTTGGATCTGTGTAGACAAGGGCTTCAAATATCTGCCATATGTTGGAGGCAATCTTCTTACCAGAACTCTATTGACTCCAATGACTATGCTGTCAATGTAAAGGGATTTGAGCTAAGGTTGGACTTTCCCCTTATGCAGCATAGTCTCGGAAACTTTTATACGGCAAGCAAGACACATTCTTGTCTTTCATTCTTGCCCAGTCCTACGACTCTTCTAGTCTTTGATGAGAGAGATTACTCACAAATATATGGACCCTGCCTTTTTCCTACTACAACATAGCTTATTATTACTCGGGTTCTTTAAAACCTCAATGGTCGGGCATCTACTAACTTCTGCTAAAGTCTGTATTCCATGGAATTAGAAATCTTCTGCCTGCCCCTCTGTAGCTTAGTGGTTCCATAATATTAATGAGATCATACTCTTGGAAGACCTTTCTGTAAGCCTTCATGACAAAAAGTATATGTATACTTGATATGTGTATCTCCTATGAAGCTAGCCTTTCGCCATCAGTTGTGTATTTTCCAAAGCCTAGTTCAGACTTTCTCGTATAGTGTGCCACCAAGTGCAAAAATGTGTATATGTCTGCCTATGCTCTATTCTAGGTGGTATATTTTGGAATTTTTTGAACCCTCTTACACAGAGTAGGATGACCCAGAGAGAAACAGCTACCCAGAGAGAAACAGCAAAAATTCTATTCTATATATATTCTACTTTTATGAGCAATTTCAGGCATAAGGTACATTGGTATGTAAAATCATTTTCTTGTGAAAAACCATCTTTTAAATGTACCAGTTTTATAAAATACTGTGCAAATATCACCAGTAAATAACCTAACCTATATGTAATGGTTAGCAAAATGTGTAATTGCTATTAGAATGCCTCTTAGTATTGCATAAGCTTGGATATTGAGCATAACATTTTCTTAGATATCAGCATACTCAGCAAAGTATTGTTTACTGTAGGATGGGTTCATCTTTGTAATTCAGAAGGCAGATGTAAATCAATATAGAGATGCAGCTCTGGTTAACTAAAAATAATTCTGCTTATCTTAAGCCGTGCTGCTTAAGCTTAAATTAACACCATGGAATGCGGCTTTAGCAAGTTACTTTACTGATATCTACCTAACATAATGTAAGTGCGTAAGTTTGAGTATGCTTTAACATTTTGTATGTGCATTATGCCCCCATCACTTTAAATATAATATAAATATTGACATAAAGATCTGAATGCTATCCAGTTTAATACCCTACATGTGTGACCACACTGGCATGCAGGACTGTTTTTATGTTAAATAAAGCATAGAACATAATTCAAAGTGGAGTCCCATGAACTGTAATAATACTTCACTGACAGCTCAGCCATATTTTATAAGTAAACTCAGTCAGGGCCAGGATAATAAAGTTAGAGCCTTGCTACTATACCATAATATAAGCATTATTATGTGTTTTTATTTTTAGCTCTGTATATGCTATGTTAAGGTTCTTTATATATAGGACAAGTTTGCTTGCTGAAACAAAATGTACTAAGAATTGTTATGAGAAAAGATTCAAAGAGGCAAAATTATGAAAAAATAACATTGCTAACCAGCAGGTCACAATGCATGTGTAACATGTCACACCCCATCTGACAACTTTAGATATCAGCAAAAAACCCCAATGATCAAGTCTTTAACAATTATGAATGATAACTCTTGTCACTGAACAACAAGAGAGAAGGGAACGGAAGAAAAACACACACAAAAGGGGTCTCTCTTGTATAGGTGTCTGTTTTTCAAGGGATTAATGTTACCCAGTTGTAGGTTGCGTTTGCTAGTTTAGCATTTGCCATGACCTTAAAGGTTTCAAAAGTCCAACAACTCCAAAATGCATTGGCTTAATATGGTAAATCGGAGATGTTATTTGTTGTTGGCATCTTCCTCTCTGTTCTCATAAATACATGTGTATTGTCTGTGTTTAGGTATTCCTGTGCCTTAAAGCTCAAAGCTTTATACAACAGTATGAGATTTCAAGGTACTGCTACCTATGAGTGCTAACCACATGTGATTTAGTGTGAAGAAGTGGTACCTAAAACCCATACTGTGGATCTTTGTTTTCTCCACCTTTCCCTCATTTATCAGCAGCAATGTCATGATGAAACAAACACTACCTTCATCAGGCTGGCCAAAAACTTATATTTTTTGGTCAAAAATACTTGTATTGTGCTGATCCCATTGGACATTGTAGCATCAGAGCATTAAAATTTAATGTCATTTTCTAAAAATAGCACAGCAAATAAGTTCAGTACTTTAAATTCCAAAGCCCCAAAAATCCAGCACCCTGAAAATGTCTCTAGCAAGTTGTTTTCAATAGAATTGCTAAAAGGTTAATTTGTGATCTGATCTGTGGACAATAAATAGGCACCTATGAGTGATTTACTGTAATAATAAACTTAATATTAAGATTCTTGTTGACTTTTCTCCTCTTTTCTTTATATTGTATGATTAAAAAGCAGAGTCGTGTAAATATTTTAAGTAAATATGAATGATTTCATTTCCAGAAACACCTGCTTGTGAGATCTGGCATTGTAGTTGTGTATAGTGCTGTGTGGAGCAAAGCTGCAAAGTAAAATGTAAAAAAGCAATATACTTGTAATGGCATATGCAAAAATATGAAGAATAGTACAGAAAACAATTGTTGAGAGCATATAGATAGAGAATGATCTTGTTTTATCTATGTACTATAAGCATTAATAGCTATAATAGTCCAATAAAGGTATTGTACATGAAGATACTTAGCAAGACTGTTCAAAATACTGTATATAAAGCAGGGAAATGACACCAATAATTCTGGAAAAAATAAATAAAAGTAATTTGGCAGTAAGTAATTAAAGGTATTCTAAAATTATAAACCACTGTTCAGGAATGCACTTCTTACAGTCACACAGACCTTGTAATAGAGGAAGGGGGCTTGAAGTGACAGCCACGGATGGGACTCATGAAAACAGAAGACAAAGTCACTAGCACTCCACAGTACAGAATTTGTGTTTTACTATAAATGCACAGCATATTTAAAAGGCATTCATTTGGGGCTGAGCAGGGTCCCTTCCTCAAGGCAACATAGTGATGCTACTTCTGCTACCATACAATTCTAAACCAAACTATAGTGCTACATCCAATGCTAGATCAGGAAACACAGCAAACTGGCAAAAAAAGATACCACAACATACACAAAAAGTTAATATGTGTCTTAGTATCATGTTTTTCAAATAGTAATACAATACACTACACAGCTGCAATAAAGTATTCCCAAGTATAGAAAACATTTCAAGACTTCTCTAGAGCTGCCCCAACTCTCTGGAATGGTCTTCCTCGTCCTATTCGGCTTGCTCCTACTTTCTGCTCATTTAAAAGAGCACCAAAAACCCATTTTTTCAAACTTGCCCACCCGTCTTCTTCTGGCTTTTGAAACCGTCACTACTTCCCACCATTACATATTTACTCTCCTACTGTGTGTAAATTCCCCCACCTACTAGACTGTAAGCTCTTCAGGGCAGAGTCCTCTCCTCCTGTGTCACTGTCTGTATTGGTCTGTCATTTGCAACCCCTATTTAATGTACAGCACTGTGTAATATGTTGGCGCTATATAAATCCTGTTTATTATTAATATTAATAATAATAATTTCACAGCTACTTTTGCTGCAATCTT
>NC_092861.1:56478846-56509628 GCF_032062135.1 Pyxicephalus adspersus
AAAAAAATACAGCTTTCCCTATACTTTATACATGTTTTCTCTTCTTTGCAGCAAACATCTTGTAGACTCTGTATATTATTGTGTGCAAACTCTAGCAGCAGATTATCCTCATTGATTTTTTGTGGTAATAGGCGAAAGCACTGAGCAATTTACATGGCTGCTTGTAGTCTAAATCAGGGGTACACAGTAAAAGGTGCACCACTGCAACTGAACCTGCAAGGTATCACCTATGAACAGGACCATCTACAACAACAAACTTGGTTTAATTGTTTAGGTACAGCTAATCTTTAGGTTCCTTTTAGAAAGCTGTTATACATAAAAATACTAGCAGCACCACAAACCACTCTGTACAACTTCCTGTTGTACTTTTAATATATTATGAAGACAAAAAGAAGATGAATCTGATTAAATGTTATAGGAGTTGTAGACAACATGTAAAGCTCTGGTTTTAGATACATCATCTATTGCACAAGTTGAGAGTGTAGAAGCAATTGTTTTAGGACTATAGGTAGGATTCAGAAAAAGAATTAGTAATGTTTACCTTAAAACCAATTAGCTAGTTACCAAAACTGGAGCACTTACCAAGTGCCATAATACATTATGATCTTTCTAAAACACATTAGCTTCAAAAGCAGCATATCAGTATCCCTGTCGCTAATTACATCCTGGATACACCCAGCTGTTTTCCAGCTGCAATTAAATTCAAAGCTCTAAGCATTGATGCCTCCAGCCAAGAAGTCATTGTATTGCTTGCTGATCCACCTTTTATTGTGGATTATCCCTGACACTTCAAACATCCGCGAAGATTCACCTTGTGCATTTCACTTGTATACATAGATTGTCCTAAACACCACAAGTATGGGGAAGTATTGAGGGGAAAAATATGTGACAGAATATGAGGTAACTCAAATAAAGCTTTCTTCACCTGGAATCTAAGCTCATAGTCTCTAAACTACACCCTGTACTATAAGCACTGCCAACTATAATATAGAACATTGAAAGGATAGTACAAAGTCAGTTTAGCAGCTTTTATCCCATGCAATGTAATATAATATACTCACATTGACTCTGTTTTTGAAATTAAAGAACAACTCAACAGAAAAAGTAGGGGGGAATTGAACAAAGACTGGTATAATCTAAAAATATAACCCATTACGAACACGGCTTTAAACTGCACAGTGGACAGTAAACAGTGTGCAAATAATTAGTTAATAATTAATGAATACATAAATAATCTCTATATGTGATGTAACAAAACAATCTATTTAATTTACAAACACTTTCTTGCATCAACAACATGTTTTCACATTTGTTGAAATGCATGGAAGTTAATGAAAAAGCAAAATTTTTGCAATTTATACTGTTTTTGGGGCCTTAAAAAGGGCTGTTACAGAAGCTTATTCTATCAACTGTTCATTAAAATCATAAAGAAGGTAGAGGGAACATTACTACAGTGTTATGAGACAGCAGAAGCACTAAGAAGTTGCCAACAAGGATAGCAAAGGCAGATAAGAGCCTCAAGCCACTGTGACCATAGCAGGATTTCATGGAGGAAATGTAAAGGCTGAAGAAATAATATTAATATTAATCACCTGCAGACATATATGTCTATTTATAATGCAGTGAATCTGACATTTACCAAAAATTGTCTGCTTGTGAATCAATCACTGCCACTGAAAACAGTTGTTGGGAGAATGTTAGATTTACTGAAATATAGATAGACCCAATAGTAGGCAGCAAGGCAGAGGTTTCTAAAGTTAGATATTCCAGTGTGTTTATCCTTTTTATAAACTTCTTATTAAAAACGGTGGAACTAAAATAATCAAAAAATAAAATTAAGTTGAAAAAAAAACAACAAAGTCAGTTTGATTAATCCCAACATACCAACTTAAAAAAAAAAAAGGCAACGAATTCAAGATCAAAAGTTTGCTGGGAAACCTATTTACATATTATGTAATGAACAACTTTTTTTTTACTGTTTGTCACTCACACTCAGTGCCTATGATACTAATAGTGTTCCCCCTAACATGAGTAATACACAAACACTGACCTAGCAGAAGATCCTACTAAACCATGAGTAATAGGCTAAGTAACTGACAGCAAGTCACTTACAATGCTTGGCGACAAATATTTCTAAACAAACAATAGTCATGCTTTGGTGACTTCTTTATTCACACATAAATGGGGTTTCACTTAGATGATTTTACTCACTACTCTAATATTGAAGTTGAAATTCTCATGTGCTTTATGAAATAGTTTTCAGGTGACCATTTACAGGTGCTTTGGTGCATAGCTGAAGAACCCAGCTACCTGTGTTCAAACATTGCAAGAATAAAGACTAAAAAGTCAGTTTGTAAAACTATAACCTTTTATTTGCCATAATGATTCTTGTTTTCAGTAATAAAAAACACTTAATATTATATATAGTTGGAAATAAACTCTCGTACATTCAGCCCATACACAGTACAGACTGTTTTCACTTGGGGACCTCCTTTAGGCCTTGACTTAAGCTGCGTACACACGGCAAATTTTTCTCGCCCGATAATCGGTATCGGCAATAACTATTAAATCCTTGTCACCTATTATGAGCTGCACAAACCCAAATGTTATAGTTCTTGTGTAAAATACTAATCCTATCAAATACCACAAAACAGATATTAACTAAGGCAGGCAAATTAGTAATCCAGCCTGAATGGCAGCCATGACTCCCACCATAGCTACAGTTGGGAAGTAAAAGTGACCATTCAGAGGCAGGAAGGGTGTTACAGCATTATAAGTTAAAAAAAAAGAAAGAAAAAAATTTAACTATGCATTAAGACCACCAGAAGAGATGGCATCCTTTGTGATTTGTTAATCCCAAAAATAATTCTTTACTGAGTTATGACCATGACTTGATTACCGAATATGACTTTTGGAAAATTTCTTACCGGCATACATTTATTTGCCAATACTTTGAATGTGAACTAGGTTGTCTAATTTTATTAATAATAATAATAATATAGAATTAGGGCTAATTCACACTCTCAGTGGGGGTGCTGTGCATTTACTGCTTTCTCACAGCATAGGCAATAAATGGGGGCTGCAGTGAATGGGCCATATGTCATTAAGACCATCTAAGGTCAATTTTGGAGGGAAACCAATTAACCTAACTGCATTTTTTTGGAATGTGGGAGGAAACTGGAGTACCTGGGGAGAACCTGCATACTCCTGGTTGAGATTTGAACCTGAGACCTAGCGGTGCAAAGGCCAGAGTTCCAACCACTGAGCCACTCTGCTGCCCTATTATTTATATTCTAAAAAGCAACACAATCAATACATTACATTAAAAGTAGGTTTAACAACTTTTATACTTAAAAAGATTAAATATAAAAACAAAACTTTGGAGTATGCATCATATTGCTATACCATATAGCATATGTGTGCTTCATGAATCAATTAGATCCTCCTGCTGTCTAATTGGTACTGAAAGAATTGAATAGGTACTGAAAGAATTGAATAAAGCACTGACATTAGCAACTGGTATGATAGAAAAGAAGATTAGTTGCAGAGACCACTCAACGCATTTTGCAATAAGTGCTTTCTCAAGAGTTCATAGAGCACAAATTATATTGTTACCAAAGAAATATGTATGATGAAGTATAGGTTGTCAGGTGAATAGCAAGTGACATGCAGGGATCCACAGAAGTCAGCTGGATAAGTATTGGTTTTTAAAAGGAATGGCCTATAAAAAGGTAGATCAACTTTGTTATGACCTGATCTCTACTGCGACATTGGTCTATAGGCAGCATATTTGTATGTGAGACATGTATATTGCATATTAGGCTTAATCTACTTATATCGAGCATCTCCTTCTCTTTAAAGGTTAGTACTTACCCAGCCGACTTTTGCTATACCCTACATTGTACTCGCTGTTTACCTGACACCCTATACCCTTTCATACAAATTTCTTTGATATCAATGGAATTAATCCTCCAGCTACTAAACATATTTAGCATTTTTTTCTACAATACATATATATATTTTTTTGACAATATTATTTAACAAGCCTAATGTCAGATAAATCACCCAATATATTTCGGCAGATTAAGACCAATATATATACAGGGTAAATTCACATTTTTGCTCCCCTCCCAAGCCACCTTCTAAGTCCTAACTGCTTTCATTTATTCCAGCGATCATAACCAAGTAAAGAAACTTTTTCAGTGTGCATCACAGCTTTATTATCTAAATGGATTGTATAACCTCCTAAATTTTGTATCGCTTCTGTATCACTGCAGTTTATCAAAGTAGACTGTACAATTGTTTATCTTCCATGCTGCTTTTCTATGCAATAATAGAATATTGAGTTTAGTAACTGTATATATAACTTTTTATACATTAATTCTGGGCTTACACTTTTCATATCAATTTTAAATACAATTCACAGATTTTAATAATACCATCTACCAAATTGTCAATTCTGGTAAAGAAATTGAATAATAATGTCACAAAACCATGGCATAAAAGTAGTCACAAAATTGTGGCTTTGTAGTGGATATAGTTACTTGCATTTCCAGTTGATTAGTTGCAAGAAAGCAAATACACCCAAGTGTTCCCATTTGCTGTGGTTAAAAAAATGGAAACAAATTACCTGCTATTTAATCTAAAACAATCTGAACTACTTCACATTCTGTATCATTCAATTGTACCTTTGCTAGTTGTAAAATTTCCCCACTTCCATATTACTTTTTTTGCATTCTAATCAGTTGAAAATTGTAAGCAGGTATATCTCCTATCCTTGTATTACACACAAACTGATTGTGAACTGTTCCATTGGTACTATAATGGTCTGTATGGTTCTGTATCTTTATTCAATATATTACGGTGAACCTGTGGTTGTCCATGCAGAGCAAAGGAACAAATTCATTTTAATACCAGCAGCCACAATTGCTTTTAGGTAACATTTTCTTTTCTCTCCCATAGTGCTCTTCACTTATGAAAGTGAGATACAACCCTGCGTAAGCTTTCCTTTGCTCTTTGAATTTCCTTTTGGACACATAGCAGCTGGCGGGTGAACAGGAATGAAATATATGTAGATGTGAAGGCAGCATAAAAAGCTGTGTATTGTCATACTTGAACATGGTTTGTTGCTTGTACATATAAGTACTACTACTATTATTAATATTATTATTATTATTCATACTAATAATATTTTTAATAATAATAATAATATTAATAATAAAAAACAGGATTTATTTAGCGCCAACATATTATGCAACACTGTACATTAAAAAGGTGCTGCAAATGACAGACAGATACAGACAGTGACACAGGACATGGAGGAGACCCACAAGTATCACACAATGTACCTGATTATCTAAAGTTCTCCAAGGCTGGAGAGGATACACTTTCATGAAGTGAAGCTGGGTGATCTAGCAAACCTGGAATGAATTTTTTTTCTATTTCTGTTCACTGATGAAAGTATATCCTCTCCAGCCTTGGAGAGCTTTAACAAATCAGAGCCAATAAGAAGGGGATATGGAATAGTGGAAGTTTGAAATTATGGGTTTTGAGTGCTCTTTTAAAGGAGCAGAAAGTAGGAGCAAGCTGAATAGAATGAGGAAGACTATTCCAGAGAGTCAGGGCAGCTCTAGAGGAGCCTTAGAGCTGTGCATTTGATGAGGTTATTAGCGTATACATCACCTTCTTTAACAATTATATATGCACAAAATATTTACATTACCTTTTTGACCTTGTTATTAAAACATATTTTATAATCATTTAGAAAAAAATGTAACTATGTTTATCTGGTTACACATCACATGGGAAGTGAAATCCTTCTGGGACAAGATGCTGGAGTAATTCTAAGTATTTGTGCTAGTAGTAGTATTATCCATCTCCAAGATATTCATTATTGTGCACTGTAATCACCTCTAGCTCAAGTTTTTTTTCCCAAGAAAATAATAAGGAATGGGCCAAAATATCTAACCAACCAATAGTCCTTTTATGCTCTGAACAGGTTATTTAATTTTTGCAGCATCAGGTATTAATCTTCCAGAATCTTATTTTAGACATCTCATAATAGAATATTTCTATTTTTACATAATCCTAATGTTCACATCCTTTTGTTATCCCTACAAAAATAAACATGTTCCAGAGCTAAGCAATTCCAGCTAAAGATAAGATTAAAAAAACGTAAGGGCAAGTAACCCTCAAAGGTCAGGTTATTTCAACAAAATATAACGAAATCTACGTAATCGTAGTATGCAGATAGAGACAGATTATTAAACCTGGTTGCATCACAAACGTAGCTTGGTGAAAGGAAACCAAAACACATATAAAATGTTTCTTAAGATGGCTGGGCATATAAATCAAAAATGTATTCAACTGGTTGACACAAATCTTATTTATTTCAATAAACCATGCCTCTTCAGTCTGCCTAAGAACTAATATTACAATTTAGTTTTACCATTTTAGCACCCAAAGATCTACTAACACGGTGAGATCAAGTTATTATTTTGAATTGGCCATTATACTTTTGGTAATAAAGGCTTACATATCAAATCAAAGAAGTATCAAGTATAAATAAATCAATGAAGTATCTGCTCAGAATGTAAATCAGGAATATTGTTCTGTACTGTTATAGACAATGGTTGTATTCAGATAAAAGTCATCTTTACAGAGTGCATTCATAAGGTCTTCCTAAGACTGATCATTGTCCCCAAAACACTGCAAGACAGGCAGGCATTTAGCAATAAGGGAAAAAACTAAAGTACACAGTAGGTTACAAAATAGATTTTAGTTACAGAAGATAAGCAAGAAAGGCTTAAAATCAATAGTAATTTAATGGAAACCAATGCAACCTATCAAGCAATGGTGACACTGGAGTAAGTAATCACTAAGTAATTAGTGCACACACAAGAAACGAAATTGGTACTGATGGTCACAGCAATTCTCAATTATGCAGGAAGATTGTATTTTTATGTAAGATCAATGAAGCAAAAATTGCCTATAATAAAGAATTGCAATACTTTAAGTTATTAGTATTTGGTACCAGAAAACACATCTTCAATTTTTAGAGTAACAGTTAAGGTTTACAAGTAACATGATATGGAAATTGAAAAGGTCAGACAAACTGGATCACTTTTTTTTCTCTCTACCTTTATACACATGGATCAGCTTTATGGAAAGGCTAAAGGGACCTTGGCACTGTTTTCATAGCAGTTTCTGAGTATTAACAACATACTTAACTATACTTAAAATAAAGATAACCAATCAGAATTTAGATTTCTATTGTGTGTCTATTGTCCAAACAAATCTTTTTAGTGTTGATCAATGCACAGCTGCTATGGGTGCAAATAACTTCTTTTGCACCATGACTTTAGGGTTATTGAAGGTCAGTTTAAAAAAGGACAGCAAAAACTACCAATACATTCCAAAAGTTAAGTTCAGAAATGTTCATTTAGTTCCTGAGCATTATTTTGCAGACACATTTCTAATATTAGGATGAAGGTGGAATTAAATTGGCTGATGAAGTATATGAAAAACAGTGCATCTAATTATCACTTACCACAAAAGCCCCAGATGTGGGAGGGGGCTTCTTTTATTTCCCAGGGATATAAACTGCTAGTTAATGTCAGCAAAAGGCAGAATTTATCACCCTAAGAGTCTTTTTCTTATATGCATTATATACTTATTTATTTGCAGATGCTGAACCCATATCAGTGTCTTAGAAACTACGAAAATCATAAAGCATATAATAGCCAAAACCTTATAATATAGGTTATTTAGATCCAAAGAGGTACCTAGGTCACACAACCGGTATAAAAACCTCATTGAACATACACCAAAAAACAATTAATGTGGCTGGCACTCACCTTGATATGTGTGGATCTGGGCAGTATGGCAAAGTTCCACAGGATTCAAAATTCATTTTCTTCAGCTTCTTTTGTTTTAAAGAAAGAAATAAATATCTAGTAGAGATGTACATGAAGATATAAGGTTTAGAGACCTAAAGTGACAACTGCTAGAAGTGATAAAAGTTTTTGACATTTGTCAATAGGGCGGACCTTGTCACTGCATCAGCCAATGAAATCCCTCTAGTGACAGAGGAATTGATTCTTACCAACTGGACAGCCTCATTTATTTATTTGTTTAGCTTGGTGTCTGAACCAGTCTTGGCACACACGTCACTTCCAAAGCTAAGGAGATTGTTGTGGAGAAACTATGTAAGCTGCTCATTTATTGGTGGATTCATTGATGATTTACAGACCCAATTTCAGGAGTTCTAACCGTTGAGCAGTTTGCACTATATGACTGGTCTTCCTGTGCTGCTGAGACTTTGAATTCTAGCTGGAGCTTTACTGATTTAGAAGCCACTAGTACACTAATACAATCAACAGGGGAATTTTCTGTGTCCTTTAATACACATCAACCGTCTGTTGTGGTCACAGTTTCAGTGTAGGAAACAAAATGCAGGGAAATTCCTTCACATAAAGTAAATTATGCGTGTCTCCCCAAGAACGATGTGTAGAATATAGTTATTTTGTTGTGAAGAAGAAATATATTCTTAATAGTTTTTTGAGTATTGAATAATCTGCAACCAAAAAAAAAAATAATTAATGACATGAATAATAAAATATTGTTCTGAAATTGAAAAGTGACACTCACATGTGTTAGATAGCTGGTCAGTTCTACACTTGAAATGTGTCTGAATCTGTAGTTGTACATCTACTGACAGGCAATATTAAGCTACACCGACTACACACTGTGTGCCTTCTCTAACTTGGTTCCTCCACAAACTCCCACCCAAACAGTATGCTGTAAGCCGATCTGGGTTTTGTGGTTTTTGAGAATGAAAGGAAATATGAATCAGGCTCTAATTTAAAATAGATTCCTAGAAGAAAAAATAGGATTAGTTTATCTAAGCAACTAAAGAAGTATACCCCTATGCTAAAGCAGTGACCCAGCGGCTTCATACCTACCATGTACCTGTGTGATGACAACATCAGCAAATGCCATAGTGATGAAACATGTTGGAGTACTGCAAATCATTTATGTCGTGTATAGAGTGCCATGTGGAAATTCCTTCACTCTGCTGTCCATGTGCCAGAGTGGTCAGAATGCTATTTAAAACTTGACATTCTCCACCCACAGACAGCTTGATAGTCCTGAACATCTGTGAATTGTGAATCCTATAAACTTGAAATTTTGAGCAGCCGCCAGCCTAAATACTTTGGATGACAATATAGGTAGACTGCAAGACAATATGGGGTGCACACAAAGGAGATCTATTTCAGAATTAATTATAGAATCAGTAATTGATTTTGGAATTCTTGGGCATAACTTTAAACCATACATTAAAGATAATGCATAGTTGAAGGACATACTTATATAGAGAGTGGGTTTATTAACACAATATATTACAGATCATATTAGTCAAGAATGTTTAACTTTTATGCCAAGACATCCATTAGGCACTGTGTACCATTTCTCCTAATTTTAAAGGACAGATCCTTAAAAAAAGTGTTACATCCTAAGAATGTTGGTTATGATTGTGTTTATTAGGAAGTCAAAGTTATGAAATGATTGCAAAGTTATGAAATGATTTGCATCTATCAAATAAAAATATTAGATAATAGATAGATATTAGATATTAGATATTATGATAGATAATACTGATGATTTCAAGCATTTAGAATGTGTCCTATAAATCTTTTGGTCCTAAGATGACAGGTCTGGTGCTCTATAGTAAGCAAAGGAGCACAGTTACCACATTTATTGACCGGTAAGCTATGTTATATTTTTGTTTTGGTTTAGATACATTTCAATAGATAATCTGCTAAGGAAAACCCCTTTTGGTAAAAAGGAAAAGAAAATATTCACCTTTCCTGCTGTCTGCTCCACCAAACACTGGCCAATTCAGTAGCAAGCCTCTTGGAATCTGAAAGTTTTGGGTAATCTTGTGATCCTCTGCAGCTCTCACTGGTTCTTCCTGGTTCTGGTCAGCAGAAGGAACCAGTTGAAGCTTGGAAGATCCAGGACATTAGCACTTCCAGAAGTGCCAGAGTTTATCAAACCCAGTTTGAACAGACTTCGGGATTGGAGTAGTTCTCACTGGTAGGGGTAACAGGAAAGACAAGAAGTTACTGTCTTCTTTTAAAGGAAAACCTTGCCTTAATATTGTTTCTATAATGGAAGAATATACTTAAAGGAAACATGCACGGAGAAAATGTTAGGGCTGCCATTGATCACCTATCCATTGGAAAATTTTGGCTGATCCTGTTTTAAATACTTAGTTAAAAGTAATGACTTTCCTCTAACTTCAAAAGTAATCCCAGGTTAGTGACTGAGAAGTATTAGGGATAGACAACTATCAATTTTCACAAAGAGGTTCAGTAGTGGCAGTCTGTATTTCTGTCAGTACAGTTTAGGAAATTCACAAGCTGTATTATGGTCTGTTAAGATTCTCATTTACCCAGGTCATTGTGTGTCTAGTAGTAGTTAGTCACATTCAACAAAACTTGTTTTTGTAATGTTGAAGATGTTTCACAGCCTATCCAAGCTGCTTCTTCACTTCTTTGTCCAGGTGAATGTGGCTAACTACCACTAGATGAACTCTATTATATGTCTTTTTGCATACATTGATTGACATTTATCGTAAAACGTTTAATAAAAATAAATAAATGCTATTTTTGCCCACCAATAGAAATGTATTGTTGGTGGAATCCAACAACACTCAATCAGTATAATACTAATAACAAGAACTGCCTCTTTAAAGTTTACCTAAAGCCAAAATTGTGTACTTTCTTTTGATCAGAGTGTGGAAGAACATCTGTCAAGTTTTTCAGCCTATGTCCATGTAGTATAGATTAACCTTCTCTAATTGTCCAATGTCATAAAGACCAAAAATGAGGAAGTTTTTAATTGTCAATGTACCAGAAATAGAGGAGAAAACATCTTATAGGTGACTTGTTTCAGTGTCAACTGTCTATTAGAGGATATACTTTACTGTGGAGAGATATCTTCCCACTTCCTGTTGTGTCCTGGGTCTCCTCACAAGCAACACTGAAAAAATATTTTCCAGACTGAAAAGAAAAAAACTGTGTCAATACTTTGTATCAATACTTTGAGATTTATTAAGTGATGTTTATTCCTAGTGGTTGAAGCTACTTTGCCAACATCTGCCTATTAGTACACTACATTCTATTCTCATTACATCACATGAAACCAATCATATGAAACTTATTATTATTGATAAATCAGGAGACTACTCAATAATGATTCCAGCATTTTTTTACGGAAGTGCCTGATCAGAAAAACATTTAATTTATTTAACACGTAGAGCTGTATTTATAAAACTGTGACTACCCTAAACATTCCTGATGGGAATTTTCCAGGTCTATGTGTTTCAATGGCAGTAATTGATTGCCACCAGGGGAGGGAATATAAAATTCTGTTTTTTTATAGAACCCAAAAACATTCTTTTTACTTGAGGATTCTGTAGACCCAATATATTCCACTAGTGTTCTATCTCAATAAAAGGCTATCTCTTTTTATATAGAATAAAAAGTGTAGCAGTTTCTGCCACTTTTTCCTGTCTCCACTAAGGCTTTTCTTGGAAAGATGGAAATGTTCTATATATATTTTTTCCTTATTTACATACTGGGGCTTTACTAAATAACAGCTAAAGTAGACATAAGACGAATCTGTACTCAGTTGCTAAGTTAGAACATCATTTTTTATTTTTCAGTTTCAGCCTTCCTCATCAAGAAGCAAGGAAACCCTTTTCGGGATGATCTTTGCTAAGCAACTTTTATTTTATGTCAGTAAGCAAGGACAGGCTTCAGTGAGCAACCAAAGCTCCACTTCTTGTAGACATATATGCTGTTTTGGAAGAAAAGCAACATGCATTTACAGCTGTCTGTAAGACACGGGAATTAACTAAATCCTCTACTAGATAGCAGTACACCTACACATGTACTTCATATCTCACTATTAATCAGTCTTCATAAACACCCTACAGTCAACTTCGCAGCCTCCACACATACCATACGAAGAAAGTAATATTTTTTCAAAATAAAAACCAACTGTTTGGAAGGGGTGTTATGAGCCATTGGGGTGACAGATTGGTCAACAAGCTGATGATTGTGTTTTAAAATATGCCATCAACAGAATCTTTAAAAGAAAAGAAAGAAATGCTTGTTACCTTTTAGCATAATATAATATTTATTTGCTTTAATGGGCAGAATAAATGGGAAGTACTCTTGTAGATCTGGCTCATGCATTAAATTATGCTTTGGCATGCTGTTTACATGGTGTTTGTATATTTTCCTTAGGTTTACATAGGATCCATGGGAACATTGTGTGGTTTTTTTGTGAGCCTAATAAATTCCCACACAACGCAGCTCACTGCCTTCAGCAGAGCAGTGGTCAGCAAACTCCGGCCTTTAGGCCAGATATGGCCTAGCCAGTAGTCCGTTCTGGCCTAACGCCCCCCTGGTCAATCGGCCTAATCCCGGTCAGCAATCCATGGCTCTTGAGCCTCCTTGTTATGCCTCCCTTCCCTATTTACCACGGCTGGCGTTAACACTTCTGCCGCCGGGGTAAGGTGACATTCCCTCTCCTCCGTATGCATTGCTTAGGAGAGGAATTTCCTTTCAGGGGCGTTCCTGGTGGGGGGCGGGGCCATCAGACGTGGATGTAGGATGACCTAGTAGCCAAAAAAATTTGCTGACCCCTGAACAAACACATACTTGCACAAAATGTTACCTAGTAAATGGTGGGCATGTTCATGTGCATAACAGGAAAACTTATCCTCTCTTAAATAGGAGTATGGGAAGAAGTGTGCACTGGTGCTTTAGGTGGCGCGTGAAAGAAGTATTGGACTGTGTGCTGAGCACAAAGGCTCATGTGAATAAAATAAACCTTTCCTAAGACTACATAGAGACAGCACTTGCTGACGTTCTGCAAATTTCACTTTCTTGGCTGTAAAGATTGCCACCACAATAAGCCAATTGCCTAATGCACCGATCAGTTAGACTGAAACATCATTGGTTGTAGTGGCTTAATATTGCACCTAAAGCAGAACTTTACCACTTGCAGTGTTGGTGTGATTTTGTGATAATGTACATATATTCAAAGCACACCTGTCATCTTGTGTACTTACTCCTACAGATGCAAGTTCTGCATTACCTCTTGTAGTTCTGTCCATGGCTGGTGACTTCTTTCCCAGGTTTAGCATCTTCTGGGTTTGCCATTGTGCAGTTATTGATGGTGACACACTGGGGTTACATTGTTCTTGTACTCATTTTATTACACATTTATAATTGTCTACAAATGTGCATATCAAGTTGCTGGATTTGGTAACTGAGTTAATTAATTTTCATTTTTTCACAAAAAACTTGTTCACAGCAAAAGTTGGGCACCTTTGAGCATCTTACAGCTTTAGTTCAGTGCCTTGGTGTGTTCTGAAAAAAATTCTGATACACAGTTACACAACACAGTGAACTACCATATATAAACACAAATGGTAAATTGCGCACTGCAATGCATTTTACCAAAGCATAAAAGTGCGCTATGTGCCCATAGCAGCACATAGTAAATCATTTGCTCTGGCGTGATTGATTCATTAGACATTAGGTACGACAATAAAATTGCAACTTTTTTAGCTATTTCTTTTTAGCTATTTCTGTGTAATGTGGGGAAATTTGAGGAATTTCCCACTTGCCACCTGTTTTGTTTAAAGAAGGGGAAGTCCCGAGCAAGAGTGCAGTAAAATACCAACAAACAGTATAGTTGCAAATAGTAGCAAAAAGCAGTGGATGTAATGTATTTATTTTTAAATTTCATAATTTCCATAATGAAAGATACCGCATAGGTCTAGAGGTATCATGTAAATTTAAACAGAAGGATAGTTATTCTTTTATTGGGTTTATTTAAACCAGTCAATGAGAAAGGTTTGTTAGATGCAGTGACCCATAGCACACAGTCAAAATTATTTTTTCATTAATAAACAGTTTACCTATTGTTTACAAATTTTATTGCAAATACTTTTTTTTTAATTCCACCATTTTTTCATCCTGACACTTTCTCCTTTCCTACCATTCATACCTTGCACTCACTTCATGTCGATATCCTCAATATCCCTCAAGGGATATTCATATATGAGGTACGAAGAATGAGGTATAGGGAGGCGTGATGCAGTCTTGATGGTACATGTAATTACAATGATGGTCAACTAGTTCTACATGTACCTGTGTTCTGGATCTTTGAATGTATCATCAGGGAAGCAGCTATAAGCAAGGAATTGACAATGGCAGAACAGATGAAGTGATGCGGGGGAAAGATTCATTTAGGGCCAGGACATCAATGAACTACATGAACTGGTAATTATATATATTATTTATTATTTCATGCATTTCTATGGCACTAAATGTTTCACAGCACGTTACAGAGTCCACCCTAGTCATGACCAATTGTTGTAGGGGCTTTGGTAGACAGGTGGTAGATTAGTTCCTCAAAGTGTAATTAAAGCGCAATGGGTTTTTTTTCTTAGTGTTGACTAGATTAAGGAAGAGCTAACACTTAATTTTATTGCTGTCTGTGTCACCAAAGGGGAGATTCACCCCCATTTATCCTAGTAACTAATAAAACTAGGACTAAAATTGAAGGAAAATTGAAAATTTTGAACAGCAAAAAAGGTGAGTCTGTCAACAAAGACTTTTGTTGCAGTGGTGGCTTTTTTAAGAGGATTTGTCTTACTTTGGAAAGCTGTCCTTCCACTTCCTGTTGTGAAATAGAGTTAAGGGAAGTCTCCCCATAAACCCCAGGAGTTTAAACCTTCCTTACTTTATCTAAATCTTAACAATCGTTTTGGTCTAAGATGCCCTTTGTGCAGGGTCTATGTTGCTATCAGGAACTATTAGTATTATTATTCAGTATTACTATTCAGTGAAGTGGCCCAGCAGCAAATATTTTTCTCACGTAAGTTCTACTTAGACTGTTTGAAGTTGGTATTTCCAGTTTAGCCCCTAAATCACTCCAGTGGAAGAATATACATTAAAGACAGGACAATTATATAAAATAGCATCTTTATCCTTAAAAGCAGGCGTTGTCACAGTTCTCACGGACAAAACGTCTGTAGTTCAGTAATGGGGTGAATAATGTTATTAAGGCTTGAAATGCACCTGCCACAGTGAATTATCATTTACTGATTCAGCTATGTATAAAGCACATGTCTGGCTTGTAATTTGTAGCAGAAACAATTTGATTTTCACTTATCATTGTCACTTTCTAACTGGGAAGTCACACTTACAGCCAATGGTTCAGGAGGAGTCTGCTAGAAGAAAAGAAAGATGATCCTTGTCTCTGTACTCCAGAGACAGAGAATTTCAATAGTGTCCTTTCTGTTTATAACACAGTCATTTCAACATCTACCTATTTGATGTTAAAAAGAAAACACAAGCAAGGCTAAATAGATCATGTGTACTGTGTGCAGGCGCTCATGCAGCAAGAAGGAAAGTTGCTTTATTTTTTCTTTGCTCGTGGTATAAAGTTTGAATCAGCGTTTCTATATGACTGTACTTTTTTCCAAAATACTTTATTTTCTGGCAAGTTATAGTGCTGCAATAAATCACCTAATCCAATACATAATGTCTTTCCAAAACCTATAAAAATGACAAAGCGGTACAATTGTGTGAAAGGAAGGTGCTTATTATAAAAGAAGGTTATGCAAACTAGTGGATGTTTTTATTTCCTGCAGTGCCACACCCTAGTACATCCCTGGCCTCACCTTACTCAGGAATCCTGAATAATCACTGAATCATAACAGTTTGCACCAAGCTTTGGACTGTTTCCATAGATACCAAGGAAAATGACAAAAGGGTTTTAGATGTTTCCACAAACACCAAAAGCAATGCACCCAAACGTCTTTCACTCAAGGGGCCATCCCATCATTTCTCTGCAATTTACTTTATTCAATTTGAAAGAAAATAATTGTGCTTTTAAACCTCAGCTCATATATGAATACATAGTAATACATTTGATTTACCCATGTTTATATGTGCATTTTGCATGATTTTCCCTCGTGCAGGTACATTGGACCTTGAAATGCTTTAATTGGCACTAAAAAGCCCACCACCCCCATTCCACCTGATAGCTTTAAAAAAGAAAACACCTGTGAAGAAAGATTAGAAAACAAACTTACATTTACCCAGCTTTTACCCATATCGCATTGCTAAGAATGTATATATCAAATGAGTTCCTGGGAGCTGAGGGTCACAAATATAGCACAGAAGCATCTTCTAGTGAAATTTGGAATACTCATTGTTCCCAGGATCTAAGCAGAAGGATAACAACGACAAGGATAACAAAGAATGACATTTCCCTCTCCAGAGTTTTATTGGAGCTAGATAGAAGGTAAGTATATTATCTGACTTTTATCTACTAACATTCAGGATTCATTTTATTGAGATTCAGGCTGTGATCACATCTACAGTAGGTAGTTCCTTGCAGTATTACACATAAGCAACTTGGGGATCATGTAGCAGTCATAGAATAGCCATTTCACTCAATTGTGCACATTCATCTCTCTGTAATATAGTGATTATCTGCCTGGAGTGCATAAATTAGCACTGATATCACTGAATCAAGAATAAGGTATACATTGAAAACAGAACATATAATATATTCACTAGCATACTGGTCAGTAGGGTAAAGAGGAACCGGAGATGGCAAAATATAAACGTCACATTTATTATCATTGAAATATGGAAACAAGCTTTGAATATTAGAGGGGACTTAGGCATGTGTTTCAATAAGACTGATTTAAAGACCTAGTCTTAATCCAGCTCTGATTCACCGTCACTGATTTAGCAGACATGGCTTTCAAGATTCTTTTGTATAATTCTAAAAGTACCAAATGGCTTGCAATCCTATCAGGTTTATATTGAAGTTGGGATAACCTCTTTATTTGACCATTATTGATACATGCCTTTAAAGCCAAGAACATTAATTTCTCTAGTTCAGTTGTCTTCATTTTCTCACCCTGACAATCATGCCAGTAAGGTATTATTACTATAAGACTTTTTTCTACTAGGCAGTATAAGCTTTTATTATACAGTTCTTTGGAGGGCATTTGCAAGCTGACGTACATGTGAAAAGCATAGCATAGGTAAAATATCTTTCATGTCTAGTAAGTTCTTAAATAAAGCGATGAGGTAAACGCACAATCTGATATGTAGTTACCAAGAGAGTGCTTACTTGAAGGTGTAGAATGCTGTCTGATTCGTCAATTCAGGGAACAGCATCGGCCAATCAAGTCCCTTCTGTAATGAAAGCTACTGATGTACCGTTCTAAAAATCTGGTGTCCATGACCGGTGTTTTTTTTAGTACTTCTGAAAGTGTACACTGTATATTATGTCACTAGATGGGTGATAAATATATCCACTATAGCCACCATTAACTTGAGAGTTTCTGAACGATGCTGACATTGCACGAAAAAGATCTGGATCTATTTTGGTCAGACTAAACAAGGTCTACAAATAAAGGTAGCTCCACCTGTGGAAATTGTCATTATTTAATTCTTTCCTCCTTTGTTTTGTTTTTCTTCTTTGTGTACAAACACCATTATCAAGTCGACTATTTCTAAAACAAAAGTGTATGGCTGGGCAAAATTGAAAACAAAATGTAGTACATGAGTGCAATACATGCATATTTTTTTGTGTTTGTCTCTTTAAAACTCATAAATCACCATGGCCATAAATCCCCTAGAGGACATAAAGAGGTTCCCTTTAGTCCAGCAGAGGATAAATGGATTGGACTGATATGATAAGATTACGTGGAATTTTAGTTGGTATTTTCCATATTTTCTCTATTTTCCAGAGACAAAATCAGGAAAAAAATCTACTGAATATGGGTGTAATGATTTTTTTTCTTTACTATACGTTTACTTACACTTGTTTTTTCTTTACATATTTTACACATACTTTAGGCTTGGGAAGTATTTGCTTATTTGCCTATTGTAAATCTTCAGTAATTATGTTAGTCCTATTTATTGCTTGTGTTTCATATTTTCACTTTGTCATTTTTTTTATCAGTTCTTATGTAAAGTTTGACCTATTCCCTGAGTGTTGGTGCCTTATAATTCCAGGGCACATATTCTTGTAGCTAAAGAACTGTTTTCTATACAGTTGCAGTCATAATCTCACCCCAAGTGTAAAAATTAGAAAGGAGTCATACAACCTAAGTAAAAATATATTTCCCATCATCTTCTAGATGGTTATCTTATGAAGGTCCTAGAAACTCTGTCCAGCAACAATTGCAAACACTACCTAATACCTAATACTACCTAATATTCTATGGTCATGTAGCTGAGGAATCATGGCATGCAGATAATGCAATTTCCATAAGTATATTGACACATATTGCCATAAATGGTTGACCCTATTGTCTGCACTTATTATAAATATAAGGACAATTGCTTTTTCAGTACCAACATTTTTTTGAAGTCATAAGCTTATACCAAAGGTAAATCAAAGCACCTGAACATATTAAACAGTTCAAACTATACTAACCCAAGACAACCAATCTAAATCAATATTACTGGGACCCGGCAATTGCAAAATACGCTATTAATGGTTGATAAAGGTAGGGCATGCTTCTCTTATCAATTTGCTCTATGCTCTAATTTATTTGATAAGCCCAAGGGTGTGATGATTTGCATGAGCCTAGGGCAGCACACACCTTTGTTCTCCACTTGCTGGCACTTGTACTTTCTTTTTAATAAATGCTACTGCTGTCTATTGCTAGTACTGGGATGATAAGTGATGTGGCATAATAAATGCCTATATTTTTCTATTATGGTTGAATCTTTATTGCAGGGAATAAAAGCAGGGGAAATAGTAAGTGCATTCATATTTTATATTGGGTAGCATCATTTCTCAATCATGCAACACATTTATAATAGCTATGTTTTCTACCTAATCAGCGTATTATAAAGTGAAAATAATCCTGCTAGATTCTTATGTCTGCCTACATGTTATGGTGCTCTTTGATAAATGAACCGTGAGAGTGGCCGGCTACAACAATCCTCGATGACAACTCAAACTGTGTCTGATGACTATCTCAGAGCGTTTTAAAACAAACACCAGCTCTTCTTTCAGCACACATCACATAACCAATAACAGAATTTAGGATGTATGCTGAAGGATTAAAATGCATATTTTAAGGTGCTGATGATATGCAAAGATACCAAAGTCTTCCTATAATAATGGCCAGGGCAGGTGTCAAAAAGTGTCTAGTACATTTTTTGTTTTTTAATTACATTTTAATTTAATCACATTTTGCTGATTTTTCAAGTGATGTACTTATGGTAATCACTTGCTCTCCAATGAGACATTCAATAATGTTCAACTAATCTGCAAACTACTGAGACCAGAATGCATAGATAACAGGCTGCTAAATCCGACCTCTGAAAATATTAGCTACCTGACTTTTTATTAAGTTTTTAGTTTAATACTTTGAAAACTTACTGAGAACATTTATGCAGGAGAGCATAATCAACAATGTCATTTTTGCAAAATCCCTGGTCACTAGAAAGCTGTCACAGACAACGAATCAGAACTTTTAGAAATGGGCTGTCCAAATCCAGTCTTTTAATAGCCTGTATCTGCACACATTTTTAGTACGGGTGACTCTACACAAGATAGTTAACTTCTTCAATCTTTTAAACGAGAATCTATAGTCTACCTTGCCTTCTTACGTTTGTACAGCTACTGTAGGCATTTTTTTACTTAGCTGGTGTTAAAATTTTGCTTTTAGCACATCAGTGGGTCAACACTGTTTTGTCTATGTATTGCTCCCCTGATGTTACAAGAAACTATTCAAATCACCAAGTCAATAGTTCTCTTTAAAAGAAGATACTTATTTCCAGTAAACTGATAGGATAAATATTGGTTTAAGCTTTAAATAAATTAATCACTGCTGAGTTCAAGCAACAAGTAAGTGTACTACACAAAAAAGAAATATATGCCAGTGCTAAAAAGTGAGTCAAATTAAGATAAATATGATTTTATCCATTTCTTTTGTTTGAATGTTTTTGCTCAGATCTAAGTCTTCAGGTTATATGTAATTAAAGAAATCCTTGCGTGCGTATTAAAATTCCACACAGCTCTGCCTTTTTACACATTACAGTTTTATGCCACTCCCAAAGCTGTTCTAATGTTTACTGTACTTGTGGAAAGGTCAATGATTGGGGCTTTCTTTTCTTCTATGATTTAAAGAACTGGATTTATTCACAAAACATCACCAACCCAAGGGCTTTTGGCAGTTGGTCCACTATGTAGACAAAAGAAAAGCTTACCCTGTGGTGCAGACAACTTTAAATGCAATAGTCAGAAAACTATAGCAGTATTTTATAGATAGGTATTGGTAAGTTATAGGAATCTATGTGATTATCAGCAGAGTACACTGGTCTAATGACAAAGACTGTATGAGATTAACACTTTGGAAGATTGCTGGTATTATAGGGAAATTACAATCAGGATTCTGCCACTATGTGATGCTTATAGGCAGCAGATGAGTATAGTGACTAGGGTAGTTGGTTTGGTAAAAACAAATTTGCCCTAGAAGGAGGCTACTATTGCTTAGTGTGGTGGGAGACTACTCCAAACTTTCTCTTGCAGAACTAAAGCACTGCTAGGGTATGATGGATGTCACTAAACGGTGTGCTTTCTACCACCAGCTTTGACACTAAAAGTGGCATGATGGGAAATCCTGATATTTTACTTAAGTAGGTACAGAATATGTATATTACTGTAGTGTACTGAGACAACCTGAGCTTTATTTTTGGCTATCTATCAATTCCTCTTGGGTTGGTAATATTATTTATTTATTTAACACCAACATATTACACAGCACTGTACATTAAATAGGGTTTGTGAATGACAGACATATACAATCAATGACACAGAAGGAGGAGAGAAACCTGCCCAAAAAAGTAATCTAAGAGATAAGGGAGGTAGCATACAATAGGAGGGGGGATATGGAAAGGTGACTAAGTAGTGAGGGTTTATGAGGCAGATGCAAGTTTAAAAAGATGGATTTTGAATGCTCTTTTAAATGGGCAGAAAGTAGAAGCAAGCTGAATAGTATGAGGAAGAATATTCTAGAGAGTGAGGGCAGCTCTAGAAAGTGCACCCGCCTCTAACCCACCCCCACCCCCCCAAGGGACCCATATAGTGCCTGCTGTTAAGTTCTCCAGCTAGAGAAAATAAAAATCTGCAAAAGTCAATGCATGTTTCCTAATCTTAACACATGACAATGCTCATACTAGGGGTGGGTTGCTAGTATGAATAAGGTCACTGTCACGATTGTGCTGTCCTTGTCATTTATGACTTAATATTCATGTCAATTCATATTTCGAAAAAAATCTGTTGATCGCTCATCTTACTTTCAGATTGGATGGGACTATAGTGCTCCAAGCCTTCCTGGTACATCTATCTGGTACTACCCCTTCCCCAGTGTAGTAGACTGGTTAGTCTTGCCTTTATATTACCAGAATCTTACAACATAGATACACAAAGTATCCCCTTTGTACTAGTGCACCTTGAACTGAATAAAAATAAATATACATTCACACATTCCACTGAGCAAAATGCACAAACTATGTTATGAATGTCAATACAATAAGGCCTGGAGACCAATAGAACATAGTGGAATATAGGCAGAGGACCCTAATTACTATATGTACAAGAGGAGCAGAATGGAAAGGGTTAAAGGTGGAAAAAGCAGATTGGTAATATTGAATTGGGGGAGGAGGGTATAGAGAGGAAAAGTAAGTAAACATGAAATATAGGGTCTCCCTTTCCAGGATAGTAAAGAGGAATGTTCCCTGCCCGCCCTCCCAATAAGTTGTAGAAGGTTGGGGGTTTGTGGTTTGGTATTGGGGTTTGGCAGTTTGGGGTCCTCGAGGGCTGTTTTTGGGTTATGGTTGGGTGAACCAATCTATGGTATGGGAGCCCTGTAAGTGTTTTATGTCAGGAGATGGTGTACCCAAACGAAGTAAATGAGTATTGTTGATTTGAATTGATATTCACTCCCGAGGCAGGGTAGGGCTGCTAAAAACAACAATATCATGGGAGTGGCAGGCCCTTCTAGGGAGAAGACTTGGTTCGGGTTAGGGCTTTTTTTATAATTATATTTATTTACTTATTTAGGATGTTTTTACTTTGGTTAATAAAAATGTGTTGGATAATATATGGCTGAAAAGCCATTGTACCCCAAACTGGTGTGAGGGAAAAGGGAGAGGGTCTGTTGCAGCTGGGGAGTGAATATCTGGGCTACACAAGTCATGTTCACCAGTAGCCTATTGTATGTATGGCTGTGTGCCACCACTGGCAGCCCTGCTACCCTAGGCCACTGCCTGTGTTGGGTGGGAAGAAATACATCCCTGCTGTCCTAGGAATACAGACACCTGTAATAAGCAATACCTATACTATGACAGACAGTGTGCCTTCAAAAAGTGAAACAGCTTACTGAGCAGTCACCATACAGGTTTTCTTTATACCTTCCAAGTAATAAAATCCCTCCTGGAGCAGGAATTCCTGCAAACTAGTACCACGTGCTCTACATTTTTCAAAATCTACATTACCAGGACATATACCAGCTACAATTGTGTATAGTGTGGGGCACCAATTACAATATGTTTACAATTACTGGAGCAGAAAATGTAACTGTATTGCAAAAGGCTGCTAAAGAGAAGCAAAATGGAGCAGCCTATTTTCATAAAATCCTGGTAAGCTGCTAAATACACAGTTGAAATACATTTAAGACAATTAAGTTAGGGATTTCCACTGGGACATCAGTACGATGAGAAGGCTGTTAGCTATCCTTAATTTTTGCTACTGATTGCTTACATTTTTGCATATCTGATTAGGAACACCATCAATACCTTTTAGTTACACACTGGGTCTGATTTTGTAAAGCTCTCCAGGGCTGGAGAGGATACACTTTCATGAGTGAAGCTGGGTGATCCAGCAAACCTGGAATGGATCTGGTCCAGGATTCAAAGCATTCGCTAGCAATTACCAATTTACTTGAAGAAATCCATTCCAGGTTTGCTGGATCACCCAGCTTCACTGATGAAAGTGCATTCTCTCCAGCCTTGGAGAGCTTTAATAATCAGGGCCACTGACTGTATATAAAACAAAGTCCATGGTTTGCAGCAGCAAACAATTTATACCAATATAAGCAAAAATGACATAGATGTTATCATTGGTGACAGTTTCAGGTCATGCCCTTTTTCAAGCCTCAGTGCATCTCTGAGTAATATACATAGGTTAAATCTCTCTAAATGTACAAAGATCCAACAATTACATTTATATACAAAGTATCATATGTTATTCCACATCATTAGTCATGCAAAGCAAATGTAATTTGATTAATATGCAAAATGTGTCAGTATGATGGTCAATGCAGAACTCACTTGTGTGCAGGACTATTTCAAAGGACCTAAAAAAAATATCAACACACTTGTTTGAGTTTATATTCCCCATCACCACCTGTTTAAGGAGAGATCATATCTCTCATAACTTTATAATAGAAGAATGTAATTCTTTACAACATTTTTTGAAAAGACAAGATATATTTATCAAACTGGTGGATAAGGAGGCTCGAGAGTAGGTATGAATACGTATGGTTATTACATTGAAGTAATTATCAGATAGAACTACAAAAAATTGAGGAATTGGTAAATAGAAGAATATTGATAAGAATATTACACCTAACTAAAAAGTTACAATTACACCTTTGTCTATATCATGCTAACACGACACTCATCCACCAAGATTTGTGTGGGATCAATACACACTCATTTAATAAAGGTAATAGACCTGAGTGCTTAAACCAGTGATAGTGACTACATTGTCTTACATTTTCTTACATTAATATTTTTTACAAAAGAAACAGCTTTTTCATGTTTGATAATCTCTATTATGTGCAGATCACAGGCATAGTTATCTAAAATCTGTATCTGTAAAGTTGCACCTTCATATGCTAATGCTTATATGAACACGGCTGATTTAAATCATATGTGCACAAATTATTTATTTTAACAACACTGGCTATTATGGTTAGGTTTTATTGACAATATATTTGTAATATTGAATATTATTATACAAAAATTGTTTGCAATTTAATTAATTCTGTATTCATTTCGTTACAGGGTCTCAGCTTAATATGGAGTTTTCAGATAATAGAGTATCATTTGGATACATGTATCATGATTAAAAATGGGAAGTTTTATAGTGATTTAAACATAAAACCTGGATAACAAAATTTTACATAATATCAGCTTCCATGCAAATCTATACCAGCTAGCCTATTAGGAAGGGTTAACACAATCCTGAAGGAGACAGTTGAAAAAACAGGGTTTAGGTGAAATGATATATACATTACTTAAAAAAAGAGGTTATTCAATGTCTGACCTATTGATAGAGATCGGTGAGAATAGATCTAAGAAAAGACACCATGTTTGTATTCCAATACTATTTGTACTCTAGTAATTTAGTAATAGGGGTCTAATAATAAAGCAGAGATTCTGACACTCACAGAAACAGTCCCTGGTAGAGAATCAGCTGCTGTCATTGAAACACATGGACCTTTGAGATTCTCCACCAGGGAATGTTTCAGTGAATGTCAGAAAAGTCTCACAATTGAAAAGTATGAATATAGATGGAGTTCCAAAACTTAAAAAAGGTGGCAATGGGAAACTAAAATTAAAATAATGGGAGGTTTAACAGATAAACAGCTTGTGTACTATTCATAGTAAGGGATTGAATAAAAGTTTTGATGTGAAAATGTTTTGGTAAATCCTTGTAAAAGCTATTTTTTTTTGGACAATCGGAAAGCTAGTGTGTTAATTTTTGTGTTTTAGATCCTTTGAAATAGTCCTGCAGTGCATACAAATGTGGAATAACATATTTTGTATATAACTGTCATTTCCAGTGCTTTGTATATATAGTATATATAGAGAGATGTCACTTCTATATTAGTCAGAGTTGCATTGAGGCTGGAAAAAGCACATGGCCTGAAACTCTCTCCAGTGATGTAATGTTTGCCTATATTGGAAATATATATTATATATAAATATATAATATATAAATATTGATGAAAACCTCAGATTTTTTTTTGTGTGTATATATATATGTAAATGGGGACAAGTCTATCAATCACCTAGTCATATTTTCTTAGCCATTCTTGCCAACCCCACTTAGTTAATATATAATACCTGAAAAAAAGAAAGAGAAAAGCTGTTTTTTGGCAAATTAATAATATATATTGTGAATTATATTGTGGATCATGCAACACACATCAGATATACTTTGTGATAGGTACAAATCATAATTAGGTCAATCCCCAAATAAGTAGGTAGGGCTATTAGACCTATACGCTAGACATAATATCCCTGATTAAATCAATATAGTTAGTAAATATCGCACCCCAATGCGTTTCCCCTCTTCGCTTCTTCAGGGGATCTGTAAGCCGCCTTAATTGAATTTAGATGGTTGGTAAATGATTCACACAGGTATTGTAGATAAAAGAATGTTGAAGATTGCGCATGAGTCTTAAACAATTGCTTAATGTTGGTAAACAAGCAGGATATACATCAGCAAGGATGCTGCCAGAGTGCAGGGGTAGGGGCATATATAGTATATTTGGTATTTTAGGCTTGGGTTTTCATGGGTGGACTCATAGAATAATATGACACTACTGTATGGTTACTGCATTGTTTTTTGTTTTTTTTTACTGTTTATAATTCTCCTGGCAGCTACCTGGCTAAGTATTCTGTACTATCCTGCCTGTATACTGTCCTTCAAAAAAAAAGTGTTCATTGCTTACATTGTGTCGGTTACTAGGTTCAATTCCTGGGTGAGTCACTGCTGGTTCAGTAGGTTAAACCCAAAGAAATCTGACAGGTCCATTGATGGTGATGCTACATATACATATAAATAATTGAATTAACAGGGTGAATCACATCTGCCTTCTGAGTACAGTTTTATTGAATTAGGACGGAAACACTTAAGAAGACAGTGTGCTTTGACTCTGTACAGATTTTGTAGCCACCTATAACTATGCAGCAATGACAATTGTGTTTACAGTCTACAATAATGATATTTTCACGAAAACAGTAAAATAGAACTTGCACTGCAATTTGGTTAAACTTAGAGATAGTTGCAGGGAACTTGGTTGGCTGGCTGGAATATGTGATACCAGATTTAAGGGTCAATAAATATTGAAAGGGCAATACATTATTCAAACTTAATGGGACATGAAGAATAGGACACCTATGCAACTAGCTGAACTGGTGTAGAAGAAAAACGGCCTTTGTAAAAAATATATGTTCATTTCTACTATTTCCCTTTTAGCAACGCTTTATCATGGTCACAGAATGGGATGTAATGTCTTCTGAATAAGGCCAAGGATAGCAAAAAAATGTGTGGACAGGGGTTCTAACCATTCTCCACTCTATTCAAAAAAACAAAACCTTTTGGCAAGAATTACACTTTAACATTATCAAACCATAAAGCCAACATGATGATTGTACTGTATAACAAATTAAAGAGAAGTTTAACCTCACCTGTAGACTTGAACTGTGTATGAACTAAGAATATTTGGATAGAAAAGTAAGCAAACAAAGTGTGCACAATACTTTATATTGAACAAACGAAAACATATTTATTACGGAAAACTGACGTTCTTGGCTGAGCAGCTTCAAAAGACCGGCACCGTGCTGCAACCATTGAAAACTAGTATTTATAAATGTGTCTGAAACATATCACCTGCTCTAAGTTCACAGTTAGGGTTAATAAAATGAGACTGCAAATAAAAGTCTACAGTACAAATGTAAGAATAAAGTCTGGTATTAGGGAATAAAAACTATTTTTGCCAGGCAGAAAAACTCAAAACAGTGACAATATGTTTGATGGCAGTTTTGTTCTGGCAACATTTAGAGGGCTGTCCCATTCTGGTTTACAAGTTCTCCCATTGTTACCTTTGCCTTTTAACCTTGTTAAACAACCAGTTAAGAAGGGGTTTTGCCATATAAACATTGTAAACATCTTTACTGAATGCACTTAAGATTGATAAGTAATTAGTGCCCCCATCCCTCCAACACAGCCATAATAATGGTATTATGCTCTTACAATGGTGGAGATACCTTATATATCTGCAGTGACAATCAAAGCTTCTCGTTTTTCCTGTTTTGTTAATATATGAATAAATAAAAAATATATAAAAGTCACATTATTAAAAAATCTTCTTAGTGCTCTGATTACAGTAAAAAGAAAACTAATCATTTCTATTGATTGTTGTCAGACTCACAGTTTGTATATATGATAGGATGTACAAAACACTCCGTACTAATTATTGTTTTGGGTAAATGCAATTTTCATATAACCTCTTCACCTGGCACTGTCATAATAAATAGGTTCACATATATTATTTTAAACGCAGAACTCTCCAAACATTTGCTAGTTATGCACTTACAGAGTGAGGATGATTTTATCGTCATCATATACTTAACACCAAAAAGCCCCTAACTACCCAGCAGCTATGCATGAGCTTCTGTGGTCTGACCTGCTTTACAGAAACAGGGTGTTACATCACACATTTGACACACTAGATCCCTCTTGAAACCTAGCCTAATCTCTTCATTAAAATATTACACCCTGACACCCAAGGAACACTGACCAGTCTTAAAGGATCACGAATATTACTATAAATAATGGACAAATAATATACCTTCTTATACATTAAGCATAGTGGTCACAAATAGAGACTCACAATCAAAATATTTTGCATGCTCGGCCCTATAGTCTATTTATCATCAATACGCACCCGTACTCCCTTATGTATAAATGTGATAATTGTACCCAAGGGGCTGAGTTAGCTGATTATTTGGCTCCAGAACATTGTTCGAGTTCACCATTGTCTCTGAAACATAACTTCAGATATTTAAAAACATATAATGCAAATTAAAACCATTTGCACTACATGAATGTCTGATTCTGCCCTTAATTGGATGATTTAATGTAATTATCAAGGAAATTGGGACTACCGTACCTTGAAATAACAAACCATTATTATGTTGATTTGGGCCATATACATATCAAATTCTAAATGCTAGAAGAAATCCTTCACTGTCTCTCGAATAAAAGATTGAACATTAGACTGCACACACCAGCACCGACAAATGGAATAGTATACTGAACGAAGGTCCAGCCACTGTGCAGATTATCCACATTTCTCCCTGCTCATCATTCTCAGTAAGATATCTTCCCCATCTGTGACTATTCTTATAATATAAATAAGAAATTAAATCTTTATTAAATATTTATGTGGGAAAAAATAAATGTAGTGCTATTGGCTTTTCATGAAGTGTTCTTTTGTTTCATTTGTTTGCTTTTCATTCCTGAAATCCCTGTCCCTCTCCTTTTGATTTTGTAGCTGCAGCCACTAGTAACCACTCTTGTGTGCACCCATGTAGGGGGGTAAGAAAAGTATATAAAGTGCACTCTATGGGTCTGATTTATTAAAGTTCCCCAAAACTGGAGAAGATAGAATATCATCAGAGAACCTGGGTTATCCAGCAAACCTGTAATGGAATACTTAAAAAACTAGTTGGCAAATGTTTTATTCCTGTACTAGATCCATTTGTGGTTTTTTGGATCACTCAGGTTCTCCCATGATCATCTATCTTCTCCAGTTTTGGGGAACTTTAATAAATCAGACTCTATGGCCCTGATTTATTAACCTCCTGAGCGGTTCATTTCTGTCCAGTTTTATTTGTCTAAAAGCGGTACCAGCTTCACTGATGGAAGTGTATTCACTCCATCCTTTGAGAGCTTTTATTCTAGAAAATTGTATTATTATTATTAATATTAATAAACAGGATTTATATAGCGCCAACATATTACGCAGCGCTGTACATTAAATAGGGGTTGCAAATGACAGACTAATACAGACAGTGATACAGGAGGAGAGGACCCTGCCCCCAAGAGCTTACAATCTAGTAGGTGGGGGACTTTACACACAATAGGATGGGATCAGGCCCTATGTATTCTCTGTCGTGCAGTATAAAGTGTAAATTAGGAGGGGCATATATGCATAAACATTCAAATAAATCTGAGAATAAAGACTGACAAAACTTCTTTTAAGATACATTTTGCTCATAATGATGACAAATAAACGTATTTTTGAATAGTTCTTTACACATTTGAGGTAAAGATTAACATCTCTTTCCCCTAAGTGTCTTGAACAGCATATTGAGCTATATTGCTATGTATGTTACTTTAATTAGTAGCATAAGGAGAATGTGATGTTATATCAGTCGGTGAAAGAAGAGAAGAAGAGGGAGGGAAGAACAGGTTCCTAGGTAGTGATGTCACCCATCAGTCAAGTAAACAGCTGTCAGACCCAAGTGTAAAGGGAAGGCTGTACTGCTAATCCATTTGTTTTGCTTTCCCCACATTCTCCAGGCTAAGTGTCATGCTCCCAATATTGAGATATTTTGTCATACATGCTAAGCTCATTCACAAGCACACCATCATTCCAAAGCTGATGCTGCTTTTTATGTAAGAGCAGGGGAAGTACAGAATTATACAGCTAGCCACTATACCAATGAGATAATCTCATCCATTGACGACCTTGTAAAAGCAAAGGAATGAATCTTAAGAAATAAGTGTAGGAAGATACCATGATGACACTTAGAGCCAAAAGTAAAACCTTAAAATAGTGACAATGGAATGTAGGTCTTTGTTCCCTGTAGTGTAAGTATTGCTAACACAGTCAAGACAAACATTCTACAGATCACTCCAATGTTTAAAGAATTGCCCTCTGCAATCACACTACGCTGAGTGTATATATTCCCTTTATTTTTACCTCTTCCTCATCTGCAAGTCTTTATGGTTCTCACTATATGGTTGATTTTGTTGTAAAAAAACTAGTCTGTGTATATCTTTCTGTAGTGTGGACATTTTCACCAAAAACAAGGGTGGTTTCTGGAAATCTATCTGTGGTATGTTTAGTTTCTCACAGTCTTTCTGCAGCACATGTTTTTTGTACAAGCTGGTTTAGTCTTTTGCAATTTATTATCTCTCTCTTCAAATATGACAGCAGGAAAATCAAGCTTCAGGTAGTCCTGTAGAGATATATGATTTTCACGTCGGTTTAAATTCACAGGCGCTCAACATCTACAACAAAATCAAACCAAGGTCTATGCAGCTCCTAAGCTTTACAAATTTTTTTTAAAATTTATTTTATTCTGAACAGGCAGAAATAAACTTTAAAACTAGCCTTTATTCACATCTGTAGCTGCAGGCATTGTGGAGAAATTTATCTTAAAGTTCACAAAACAAGACACTAAAATCCTGTCTTTTTTCCAATTAATTTCTATTGCTGCAGAGTTTTGGCAGCACACATATTTACATGTGCACCCCAATACACAGTGCATGCAGTTCCATGCTTTGCAGTCTTCTGCATTGGAGGTTGACCATGCTTTTTAGAGGTGTTAGTGACAATACCATTACCATCAGTGCCTCACAGAACAGATATGAACCTGTTTTCATGTCCACAGTTTAGGCATGTATACATTTTAATTGAAGTATTAACCACTTTAGCTTTTTTTTATAATTTCTATAGTTTAAAGCAAGTTTCACATTTCTTCTATGAGCCTGTTTATTTGGTGATAACTTTGTCACTTATATAGTAATACATGCATAGCTTTTTTATCTTGCAAAGATTA
>NC_092861.1:56509931-56521490 GCF_032062135.1 Pyxicephalus adspersus
AAAAAAAATACTTTTAAGGTTTCTTGTGATGTCATAGTCACATTAATACATTGTATTTGCTGAATGACAATTGCATTTTAGACAGTTGCTCCTACTGCCTAATACAAGGCAATTACCATCTGTCATTTTGATAACCAATAATTCCCAATAATAGGACATTACTATTATATTCAAAATCCTCAAGTAGTTAAAGTGACTCACAGATTTAAAATACTTTTTAAAAAATTACTAGTAAAAAAATACTTTTTCCACTTTCCTTTTCCGCTGTTCAATATTTATAATTTAATTTTTGCCAATCCACCAGAAGAGACTTCAGTGTCTGCAACTTTTCTGGGTGTGTCAAATGTCAGTGTCAACCACTACATGCTTGTTCTCAACCTGCCCGCCACCATGTCACTCCTGTTTGACTTTTCTGTCCTCCGGAATAGCAATATAGCATAGTCACTTTCCTCCTGCACTATGTTATTGGACAATGATGAAGTGGCAGCAGGCCAGTGGGGCTTTCTCCTTCTATCAGCCTAAGTCCACACATCAGAGTATAACTCGTGCTACCTCACACCACTGCCAAAGAAAAATACAGTTAATAATTCTTTTAGTAATGCTAACTAAACAATTAATATGGGCAACACGGTTGGCTTAGTGGCATCCACTCTGACGTTTGAAGTCCCCAGATTCAAATCTTTGCCTAGACACATGTGCAATAAGTTTGTATTTTTCCCTGTGTTTACATGGATTTCCTCTGGGTACTCCTGTTGCCACCCACATTCCAAAAACCTGCAGTTTTTTGTTTTTCCTTCAATACTGCCCTTAGATTGCGTTAATGACATGAATAGGGTAGAGGCATTAGATTGTGAGCCTCTTTGAGGGTCAATTAGTGACATGACTTAAGGACTTTGTAGAGGGAAGTCAGGTTGGTATAGTACAAATGTGGCCATAACTAAAATATGTCTTATTTGTCAAATATATACTATACTTATATACTATTAGTTGTATAATGAAGCTATTACTTTACTATTACCATAAAACCCACTCATCTAGTAAATTACTTTCAATTTCCTATTTTGTTTGCCTTGTTGATTATTTATTATGTGTCTTTTTTTAAAATCAGTAAAAATATACAACTAACACATGCCTTATTTAATATTAACAAATAGGGGTAGAAAGGATGGCCTTGAAATGAAATGGGTGTGGAAATTAGAGTAAGTGTGAACAGATTTAAACTTCTATTACAGAATGCTTAGTAGGTGTCGTAAACTCTCCAAACAACCTCCCTGGTAGTGAGAACATAAACTTAAAAGAGCATTTGACTCACACATGGAAATAAATATTAAAAGAAGGAGGACTAAATTGAGGGGGCATAGGGATAAAATTGGAAGATAATGTCAAACACATCTCTTGTTAAAGGTGTGATACATTTTAAATGTTCTGACATATTTGAGTCAGATATTTATGTAGGAAGTACTGTAGGTGCGAAATTATTCAATTTGTTGTCAGTTTGCCTTTGTGTTTTTGGATTCAAATGTATTTGACCATAATGTTTATTTCTTAAATAATTTCCTAATACTAATAAATTTGGTACTCTGGGTATTTTATGGTGATGAGCTGCTACATACAGTGTGTAACTAAATACACAAATTGATAATAGAACTGAGTGTTGCATTTGTCAAATAAATGTAAATAAAAAGCAGAGCATATTTCTAAGGCAGTGAATTTGACATTCAGCAAATATTCCTAATTATGTAATTTAAATAGCATACACCAGAAAGATTACTCCCAAAATGAATATCTAAAAAGGGGTAGACCAAACATAATATGCTGCAAAATTAGTGCTTTGTACACTGTATCCTAAACTTTATCTAAATTGCCAACGATTTATAAAATTAAACACCTTTAATGTATGTTTTGTACTGTTTTGGATATCACAATGTCTTGGAAAATCCCTTTATAATTATAAAGCATACCCTAGTAAGAGATTTTACATTATAATGTATTGCATTTATATTAGAAGTATAATTTGTATTATATTTGACTTTTATTATACTATGGTAAGCAAAGTACCAAACTGCTACTGTAAGCACTTCTTGATGGCATTAAACAAAATACAAGTGAATGCTTTTATTGTTAAACCACTTTTAAGTATGCCTACGATGAATGAAGTCCATAGACACTTGACGTTTAGCTGTCACTAGATTTGGACCCACATCTTGGGGCATTGCTTAGAAGCCTTGTTGATTGATTACAAGCCTCATAATTACTATGATCATTAGTAACCATTATATTTACACAGGCTATTTACAAAGGCTGACCAAAATTGGATAAGAGAAAAAAATTGGCTGGTCTGACAAGTCTTGATTTCTGCTGCAACATACAACATTGATTAGATCAGAAGTTGGCATCAATTACACAAAAGTATGGATTCAATCTGCCCTGTATTTATGGTTCAGGTTGGTATTGGTGTAATGGTGTTGGGAATATATTCTTGCCACACTTTAGGGCCCTTGGTACTAACTTACCATTGTTTTAATGCCACAGCCTACCTTAGTATTGTTGCTGACCAGGTCTATCCCTTTATGACTGCAGTGTACCTTACTTCTGATGGCTCTTTCCAGCAGGATAACGCACCATGTCACAATGCTCAAATCATCTCATACTGATTTTTTAAGACAATAAATTAATTAAGCTCAAATGTGCTCCACAATCACCAGATTCAATCCAATTAATTAGAGCATCTTTGAGATGCAGTGGAATGGAGGATTCTAATCATTGATGTGACAAATTGCAGCAACTGCATGATGTTATAATGTCATTATGGACCAAAATCCCTGAGGAATGTTTCCAGCACATTGTTGAATATATGCCATGTATATTTAATCATCCAGAGAAGCCTTACCAAGTTGGATTTCAACTTGGAGTAATGATTCTGGGTATCCCCGTTCTACATTTGCGAGTCATTGCACCTATTCTACATGATCTGATTACTCTATGTGATCTCATCACTCTATGCTGTATTAGCACTATAGTGGATTAACTGGTTCTTTACAATTAATTTACAGAAAAACATTATAAAGAAATAGACTTGAGATTTATGGTGATTAATTTCAAGACTGAAATATAAAGGAGACTGCATCCTTGAACCTAAGAAATATCAGGCATGGTGGATTCACAAACTCTTCATAATAAATCCTCAATAGTAAGTCATACTTTGACTCGTACTGATAAATCCAGCTCCTAAAAAATGGGCAAAATATTTAAAGTAGAAATAATGTTAAAAATGAAGAAGTTGTAAGCATGCAGGTCCTTTATTGCAGAAGGAAATGAAAGATATGTCTCGTCTGCAATAAAGTAAATTTACCTGCCATATCCCAATTTCTTCTTTTTTTCCACCAGTACCAACATCTTCACCCAGTCCTCTCCTGCATTTACCCATGCATATGGGAGTTTATTCATTCCTGCCAGCCACAAAGCTGCATAAAGGCAGATTGCAAAAATTGCAAACAGACCGATACATTTGTTAATTTCAGAATTTACATTTAAAAGTTTAACTTTAAAGTCAAACAAACACATCACAGAACTACAAAAAGTGGTCTAGTAAGAAAAGGGTTTAGTATGTTGTGTCTGAGGGGGTTAACAATGTGTGAAAATGTGGGATAGAATCATATATTGTGAGCTCAGTCTGTCATGTGTGTGCTCTTAAAGAGAGCATCAGATGCACAGTAAAAGCATGAGGATTACATGCAATTTATAAAGTGAATTAAGGCATCTCCTCAGGAGAGAGTGCTAAGCTTGGCACTGCTCTTAGCAATCATGTTATTCCTACTGGAAATCCCCCTTTTGCTCATTGGAAAATGACCATCTATAAATATATATATGACTGTACAGATAAGTTGAAGGACACATGGAAGAAGTTGTTCATTCTGATTAGAGCCATATTAAGACTAACCATGATCCTAAATCAAGTCACGACTTTAGCATCTGCCCCTAATCCCTCCTTACTTTGTGTGCACCTTTATTTAAGGGTTTGAAAATATCATATTGCTTTAAAAGAAATGAGCTATGTGTTAAATATTTTTTTCCGTAAGGGCTGTGATTTTCATAAGGAAAGTGTTGATGATGACATTAGTGAAGTTATATATGGTGGACAAAAACTTAAAATAGATCTAAACTCAATCACTAAAACCTCAAAAAAGTTTACCATTGTAATGTATTTTCAAAAGTTGATCTTTAAAATCTGCATTTATTACAGTAATACCTGGTGATCCTGACATCATCCACCATTGTCTCCATCAGCAAACCAATCCAAATCAAGCTGACACTGGAGTGAATGCAAATAGACAAGAAGGGCCTGATTTAATAAATCTCACCAAGGCTGGAGAGCATACATTTTCATCAGTGAAGCTAGGTATTCAGCAAACCTGGAATGAATTTCATCAAATTCATTTGCTATTTGCTAGCAAATGTTTTGAATCCTGGACCAGGTCCATTCCAGGTTTTTTTGGATCACCCAGCTTTACTGATGAAAGTGTATCCTCTCCAGCATTGGGGAACTTTAATAAATCAGGCCGGAAGAGACTAAATTAAATCAGCAGAACTGCGACAAAGGTAAAAAACAAAGAGAATTTTCTAAAAGAAAAAACTGGCATTTGTTTATTATATAAAGTGCTTTAGCAAACAAATGTAATCTAATTAGGGTTTACATTCTTTAATCGAAGTAACATAAATGCCACAGTGTTTTAATAGAAAATCAACCCCAGCCATACCAATGTAACCAAATATTATTTTTACTGTCAAATCGTTTTTTTTTCGTGCACACATTTGAAAATCTGTAAATCTAATTCACTGGTAATAATAAAAGCAAAGCAAGCAACAATTACCTACCAAGTGCAAGATGATACTTTTGCTCTTAACTTCCTCTTATTAACCCAATTACTCTGTTATGCTGCTCAAGGTGATAGTAATAACATTTTGAATTTATAATATATACTTCTTAAATAAAAATGGTATTATAGAAAAGCCAACAGCAATTGTCCCCTTTTAATACCCAAACAGCATAATGAATTTGTTAAGAAAAACATGTTTGTTTATTTATCCTGAGAATTTATAATGGACAAATCTAATTTTAAGGTGACCAGAGATAGGTAAATATACCTTAATATGGTTGAAAGATATAAAGTAGACATGGGCAAATGTACTGAAAAGTCACTTTGTACAAAGTGTTAATTCTGTGTAAATTGTTATGTCCTGCAATGTGCTTTAACTTTTTATTATTATGTTTTGTGATTGCAGAACAGGTGTATTTGGTGATACTAGTGTACACATCTGCATTTGAACAGTATCCTTGGTACACAGGGTAGCACTCCTATTGGCTATTGGTTGTTACAAGGCTTTTCAGTAATTAAATTAGGTAGTTGCAACAGGACCACCATTCACTAAATAACATGTCTTGGGAGTAAAGCTACGTACACACACCCAATGGTTCTCTCCCAATAATCGGCTCAGGGCCGATATCGGACGAGAATCTAAAGTGTGTACAACGAGCATTGTTCATTGTCCAACGACCATCTACAAATCGCGGATCTACAAATGATGAACGACGAATGATCAAAATGCAAGTGAAGGGGGAGAGCACGCAGTGGGGTGCCGCTCTGTCGCTCTCCCCCTCGCTTGTTCATGCTTCATGCATTAATAGTCGTTAGAAAGGATCGTGAAAGATCCTTTCCAACAACTAATATTGCACGTGTGTATGTGACTTTAGAGTCGCCAATATTAGGAAAAAAGACACTTGCATAAAAAGTTTGTATAGAATAGACAGAACCAAGAAAGTGATGTACTTTACAAACATTTGCCATTTATATTTTTTCCTATTTAGCTCTTCACAGGTATAGAAAAAAACACAATTTTATGCTTTATGCCATACAAACATACAATCACTTATCCAGGACATGCATTTGGGTCACTCACAAGCCAATTCTAAGAGGTAAGCGAACCAATACTAAAGTGGACAGTTCTAAAATTTTCAGTCATTACTAAAAGAAATTTTATCTTTTAGTAATGACTGATTCTGATGTACCCTTTATACCTTCATCATCACTTTCTACCCTTTATTTTCCCTCCACTGTCCATGGTACTGACGGGTCAACTGATACCCTTCAGCTTCGACCATTAACACAACAACAACATCATCTGTTGCTTATGTAACATTATACTATGAGCTCATTTGTAATAATTTGCTTGGCGTTGGCCTGGAGCCTGAACTATATTATCCACTGGTATTCCTATTAAAGCGATGGTCTATGTATATCTATTTCCATTAGAACATTAAAGAAAAGTGATGACTGATACATGACGAGGCCGGGAATTACCCAAGATAACAATCTCAACTCTTGATGCTGTATCTGTTAATGCAAGTGGAGCTTTATGCATCTATTTCCTTACAATAATGTGTATTTACAGTACTAGTAAAGAATACTATTGTACATACAATTATATATTTAAGAACTTTTAGGACCCTCTGAACGTCTCTGACAGGGCTGTCATACCCATATGTGTCCAAATGAACAGTATAGCTATAACATTGTATACCATCACACTACATCTAAAATGACATATCTCATCCAAAGCCAGCTATCAGTCACTTTGTTTGTATTAGGTGGATACTATAGATAAGAGTTCCAACCACAGTTAAGCTACGTACACACTTCCAATTATTATCGTTGGAAAACGAACGACGAACGATCCTGCACGATATCTACGAACGATCGTATAGCACCGATCCTGTACATAGAGATAACGACACGATCGTTCGTAGATATTGTACACACAATAGATACGATCGTTTGAGCGATAGAGAAACTATGTGCACGACAGGAAAGTGAACGAACGTTCGTTCATTACGCATGCTCAGACCATGGACGATCACCGAACGACCGTACACACGAACGATGTTCAACGATCGTCGTCCAATCGGATCCGCCGGTCCGGTCGTTCGTTTCCAACGACTTTCCTCGTTCGTCGGCGTCGTTGGTTACTTTTTTACGAACGATTTTTTGCCCAATCGATCGTTCGTCGTTCGTTTTGAACGATAAAAATTGGAAGTGTGTACGCACCTTTACTCTACTTAGTTGCATCTACACTCATTTACCACAAATATATAGTTTTATAGATCATGACATGACATCACTTTTTAAGAATCCTACTCTAAAGTAAAAGAGAAAATACTCTAGACTAGGTAATGTGTTTCGAATTTCACATGAATAGAGATATAAAATCAATTAGACTTGATCAGTTTTCATTCTGTGGGATGCCTGGAACATAGCTGACAGCTGCTTAATTTAGAGAACCATATATGCTAATTTTCCGAACAAGTCCACCGATTATCTGTTTTCTAATTTACAGATCAGATTTATGTTGCAAAGATCCCAATTCTTTCAGATATTGAATTCAGTTAGGTCACAATATGCACTTTCTCTTCGTTCTTCTTCCTCTTTTTTTGTGCTGGTGGCCCTGAAAATGTTGTCATGAAAAAATGTGGGTAATGTTTCTACATCATTTTCCTGTCATTCCAGAGTGGTGGGAAGATTTTCCCCAGGGCCATGTCTTTGAAGCCCTGAGCTTACAGGGTTTGGTTGCAAGGGGCAGCAGAACCCCAAATGTCATTAAAGGACCCCTCAGCACAATATTAGCTAGAAAAGCAGCTTCTTGTTATATTTGAAAGGCTTAAACTTTCCTGGGATCTTGCTATAAATGATAGTGATGTCATTCCCACCTAGGTGTTGTGTGCTGGAACGTATATTTACTATATATTGTCAGTACTTACTACAGAGGTATATTTTGTATTTTTATTCTGTAAATTCTCAAGTAATCACCTTTCTTCCCATATCCCTGTATGCCTCCCAAGGTACCATCCTCTTCCTTCCCAATTTCCCAATGCCAAAGTAACTTTTCAACAGACCTGGTCACTGATGCTGTGTTCAAGGCAGTTCTGGCTTTGCAAATCTCAGCTTTGAAAAAGTATTTGAAAGATATATTTTACTTCATTTGTAATTTTACATTGATGGGATATTGTACAAGTTGACTTAATACAAATTGAAATTGGTTTCTGCAGAGTAATAAAGGTAAAATTGTGTTCAAGCAAAAGCTAGGATTGGGATTAAGTTTCCATTCAGTGACCAGGGAGTTAAAATTGACATCTGGTGAAACAGAAGCCTCAGCTGTTTAATAAATGACATCTTGCAGGGTCAAATGTATCTCTTCACTAATGCATCTGCTCCTAGTTTGTCAGAAACAAAAGTTGCAAAGTGTATAAAAAGATTAAACAAATGACAGTTTGCTACATAAATTAAATTTATCACTAACCATGGCCCAACACACTACACACTGACCAGAACATTCTCTTTCTCAAACCATTGTTATAGGGCACCCAAACTCCCAGGAGCCAGCAGTTTGTTATTTTAAAAAATGGTATGCAAAAAGCACCCCTGTACTCCATGTTACAATGCAATTCAGGGAACCTCTAAATAAATGATTAAGGCCGTCCATTGTTTTAGAAAAGTCAGTGGGAGGCCATATCCCAATTACAGTACATCGCATACATTCCAAAATGAGCCTTGGGAACCTATAGGGAGGAACAATTGCTTGAATTGTAGGTTACAGGGGAGTTATGTTGCACACTACAATTTTTAAAAAATTGAAGTTTATATACTTTGACTTCAGGTAGTCCCAGGTTACATATGAGATAGGGACTGTAGATTAGTTATTAAAATGAATTTGAATGTAAGTCGGAACAGGTACATTATTTTAATAAATGCAATTAGGACAGATGTTTGTCTCAACATAATATTAGGCAGCGTGGTGTCAGGTATTGTATAAAATCCTCACTGTGATCTAATCACAAACAATGAAAAGAAAAAAAAATGATTACCTTCTGGAGCAAGTTGTGCTTTAATATGCAAAAAAGAAACAACTGCAGAGTTTGTCTTGGCCTTTAAAGAGTTACAAGGGCTTGCAGCAGAGCTCAGCCTCAGCTGTGTTTATGGAAAGATTTAGTTTGCAAGTCATGCAAACTGCCCCCCTCCAAGCCTCAGTCCTGCACACCAGGGAGCAGGAAAACCCTGTTCGTATCTAGGAATCTTCTGTATGTCGGATGTCCTTAACCCAGGGACTACCTGTACTTGTGGTGGCTGTGCAGCATCTGTCAGCACCTGGTTGTACATTATATCCCTTTCAGATTTTTTTTTGGGTTAGTGTTAGTGACAGTTTTGCATTATAAATCTATTGAAATATTTTAAAATATGTTTGTGAATGTCATCAGTAAGTGTAAGTAATGTCCAGGTGATACTGTTTAAGATATATAAAAAAGCATAAATACGGTGCATAAAATATATAAAAGCATAAATACAGGTAACTAGGAAGCCAAAGGTACCCTGGTTGATGCTTTTATATGTCAGATATATATTACCCTATTTTAGGTACTGAAAATATTAATTTTTCACTGATTCCTAAAGATGGAAATTAGGCTAATCCTTTAGGCATCTGAGAAAGCAGGCCTGCAAAATGCATAGCGCAAAATGTGTTGTCTATACATCTATGAAAATATTAGACTTGAAATGTATGTAATATGACTTTTTTATGAAATATGGTAATTGTCTTTGTAAAGAAACATGTTTCATATATTGTGTTAAAACATTGGTTAATAGGAGTATAGATTTGTTTGAAACGTACACATGATGATCTCACTTCTCTTTTACTCTGTGTTTATGAATCTCTTAATTCTTTCAAAGTTTGTTGTGGATGTTTTCCCTTTTTGTTGCAGGAAAATGACATTGTAAAATTGCAATGATTGGCATTGAAATAATGACTCCCATGAACGCACCAACCAGAGAGCAGTTAATTGTATACACCAGTACTAGTTGCATTATCATGGCAGCACTGTAATGTTTGAAATCACTATCATTTAAGGGAATTCCCTTCACTACATGACTGTCATTACATAGCTTTATTGAGGGAATATTTTGTAATACAAGACAAGCTAGTTTATTAAGTACTCACATTTGCACTGACGTTTAATGCCCGGGATTCCCTCTTCTCTTTATATGTTAAGTAATTCTAAGAAAACCAATGTGAGATTGGCAACAGCATCAGATCACACTCATTTTTAGAAGATTAATAGTACAAAAAGGTCTGAGCATATTTGGTTACTTAAATTGCATTTATGAGCCTGAACACCTTCTTCATTTCTTTCCATTACCCCAAAAAATCTACAAAACTTTGACTTTACCATGCTTACAGTAGCATCCATTATTACACAGTATTTATATAGCGCCATCATATTACACAGTGCTGTACAAAGTCCATAGTCACGTCACTAACTGTCCCTCAAGGGAACTCACAATCTAATGTGCCTACCATGGTCATATGTCAATAATGTAGTCCAAGGTCAATTTTTGGGGGAAGTCAATTAACCTTGCTGCATGTTTTAGGGATGTGGGAGAAACCCATGCAGACACAGAGAGTGTCCTCGACGAGTGTCCTCGACGAGATCTTGGGACCCAGCTCTGCAAAGGCAAGAGTGCTAACGCCTGAGCCACCGTGCTGCATCTAAATAGCATGTCTACTGGCATTCTTTTTCTGAAACACATATTAATGAGGTTAAGAGGTTTTGAGTGCAATAGTTTCCTAATGCAGAACTATAGTTAAATAAAATGGTTTTGTTTGTTATTTATATTATTATTATTATTTATATTATTTATATTATTTATATCTGGTTTGTTATTGTAGAAGGGACAGACAGTGCACAGACACATTCCCCTGACGATGTTCATTTGCTGAACAAAACACGTAGGGCAGGGCTAAGACACCTCATCAATTTATAGTGGATTTCTGTTACAGAGAGGAAGCTGTTTTGTCATTTCTTATTTGGTTCTTAAAACAAAACAAAAAGTATTACACTCTGTAAGAGTTTCTTCAATCTTGGAATTGTGGAGTGATTTGTTGGTTGCGAAAATGGATGAGAGGAGTAATAGATCATTGACCGGCCATACCAGCCTGTTGCTTGTGTAGGAGAAGCTGTGTGTTGGAGCCACAAGTCCGACAAGGATTCCCAAAACCTGCAGATTTACAACCTGAAAGTGCTTTTGACCATAAGAGTAATACTTTGGACTTGGAAGTTTGAAGAAAGCAGAAGTGTGACCCCCTCAGAGGTGGGGTGATGGGAATACGGAGTGTCCGCACCATTTCTTAAAGTGACAGTTGCATTCTATTGGACTAATAGATGTTGTTTTTAATGGTTTCACTCGAATTTATGGTATTGCATTAAATAATAGTGGCTATGTTTTGTATGATGTTACTACAGAGGCACTTCTTTCATGGGCTGCTGTTCAGTATATTAAACCTATATAGCCAAACGTATAGAGTGATAGTTTGAGTAAATCACAATAATCTCTGTCTTCTTTTAAAAAAATGCTCAGCTGTGCATGCGCATCTCACGGTATAATGTTGGGATGTGTCGAGTACCTTCTTGATCAAAATTTTTAAAATTTTTAAGGGGTTTTGGTCTTTTTTAAC
>NC_092861.1:56522669-56524743 GCF_032062135.1 Pyxicephalus adspersus
AAAAAAAAAATTCATGAAAACCTGTAACGCTTTTGGAACAGAAATCTAGACATCAGTGTAACGCTCAGGTGGTTAAATACCATTGAATCTCTCTGACAAATGTTGTGTACATAAGTAGACTATTTGTAGATTACTTTATAGACTGTTCAAGGTCAGCAAAATGTCAGAGAGTACCACAAACTGCATCAATCCTCTCAAGGAATGCCGGGTGTTGGGTGGCATCTATGCACACGTGTTACAGGAAGTCAGCTTAGGTACAATCAAATGAAGATTTCATGTCTTTGGATGTATCATCGAGTAAATTTATTATGTGCAAAAAAACTTGTACAGTGACAGTTGATGTACAACTTGTACAACAATAAAAAAAATGACTGAAGGTTTGAGTGTAGCTACTTGTGCAACAGTTGCAAGCGCCAATGTCATCCTGAAGGTCAGATGAAAAAGGAGAAAGAGAGGCCCGTAGCAGGGAAATATGCGAGGGCCTGCATGACAGGCGTGCTCGGGCTGCACGAGGAAAGTGGAGGGGGGGAGAAAGGGTTAAGGTGCAGTTAAGCAGAGAAGCAAGGGGGAGAGAGGGGGTCAGGTCAAAAGTTTAAGGGGAGGAGATAGGAGGAGGTAAAAGGAGAGTGCAACGGAAGTCCAGGACAGTTTTTTGAGAGAAAAAATTGCCCACCCGCCCACCCTAATAGTAGGGTGTGGTGGCGGTTGAGGTTTGGTGGAAGGTAAGAGTCGGGGTTAATTATGGTTGGGGGACACCCGAGGTGGTGGTGAACTTCCCCCCTTTTAAGTGGTGAAAGGTGGAGGCCCCTGAGAGGGTGTAGTGCGGCTAAAGGCCAGAATGGTATGGCGGTTGGATTGTTATGGAGATTGGTGGTGTGGCGGACTTTACCTTCCTGACCTGCAACCTAGTTGTTTTGGGTGTAGTATGTTTGGGTTATAGTAGGAATTGGTTTAAGTAAACGAAAGGTTAATATATAGTTTATGAATGGTTATTTATTAGTGGTTATTTAAGGGTTAATTTATTGTGGATGCTATTTAAATGTATTTGTTTGTGGTTTATTTGTTGTTGGTTTGTTTATACTTGTTTTAACATATATATATATATTCAAAGGTAATTTATGGAAATTGTTAACGATTTATTTATGGTTAATAAACGGCTGCTTGCCAGCCATTTAAAACGCAGATTGTGTGGAGTATTTTTGGGAAAGAGGAGGGGCTGGCAAGGGCAAGGGAAAAGAGGAGGTAAGTGTGGGGGGGAGGTTGGATTGGGCAAGGATTCGAGCTACCCTAGTCAAGGAGCCACCTGGCCACCAGGGGAGAAAGTAAACTTGCTTTTTTCATGCTCCTATATCTAAACAAGCATTTAATCCACTGTTTTGGTACCCCTCCCCCCAGGATTAAAGTTTTAAATTCCAGAAGTTCAGCTTTAACCCCTGGTACATCCTGGACCCCCACTACTGTGTTATTGGCAATTACCAATAGGGAGGTACGGAGGCTTTAGAGCTTCACACTGCTAAGCATACCTTCTGAGGATGAGATGGCATTGAACTGGTTTGTGACATGTATAGGTTTCTGAAAAGAAGTGCATTAACTATCCCTTGAATCTGACTTAATAGCTGGCATGATCATCACTTGGTTATATAGTATGTGCACAAAAAACAATTGAAATATAATTGTATAGTTATTGTTGTGATGTTTTGTGTTTCTTGCAGGTTGTCCTTCTCCTTGTTGTTTGCCTTTTTATCGCTTTTTGTTTTCACCATATGAAGGTATAGTTATTTAAAGTAAAGCTAATGTTCAATTTTAAAGTTTGCATGATCAGGCAGGTCATTAATGCAAAATGGGACAGGCAATGTCCCTTCCACAAAATTTTGTCTTATTGGCCTGATTGCTTCAAATGTCTGGCATCAAAGCTAAACAGCGTCAACTTTGATTACCAGGGAAAACCGTCAATCCTGGTTTCCCTTGCACGCGCAATGTCTGCAGCAGTAAGAAAAGAAGAACTATCGCAGCACCTGGCACCTGGCTCTTAATTTTAAGAGAGATTTTCCAAATTATTAGGGGCAGCTCTCTG
>NC_092861.1:56527673-56582431 GCF_032062135.1 Pyxicephalus adspersus
TATTACTGATCTGAATCAGTACTTGTGTGCTTAGATGATAAAACTGACGTTAGCTATATGAAATATTTGAGTCAACTGTGCCAGCTCATAAGCTTTATTACTTCCCGGGTGTAGTACAGTTTGCTCATGTGCATATATGTGAACCTGAGCTGTACAACAATAATTTAGAGAGGAGTGTACCAGTTCATTCATTTTTTACCAGATCCCCTCCAGCCTCCCCCTGCTGAATATTAGCAATAAACTGAATGATATTTTTTGATTTCATTAGCTTTTAGGGTTCAGCCACATTGGCGACAAATACATTTAAATCACAATAATATACTACATAGTAAAATAGAAAGACATTAAGCATAATGATGCCATATGTCTATTTTGGTATACTATGTAATTTTGCTGAAAGGGGATAACTTAAATACATTCAGCCAGCTTGAACATGTATTACGTGTACAATAACCCATAATCCCAATTTTTATACCTACATGTCTAGTCCCTCATAATATTTTAAATATATCCAAAATTTCCCAGGGCCCAAAATCATCACCCTGGTTATCAGCAATGACAGCATCAGCAAATGTTGTGCAACTCAGGGGCTAATCATCGTGATAGATGGCATTACTAGCAAATAGTGAGGTGAGAGCTATATATATATATATATATATATATATATGTGTGTTTTTTTTTGTTTGTGTGTTTAAATTACTCAGTAGCTGTGGGCTCAAATCACGTAGGAGTAAGCAAATTTGAAGATTGCTGTCAGAATGCCTATGGCAGGGATATAACCATCCCTAACTGGCTCTGTACAGTCTAATAAATTATGCCCTATGGTTAGAAAGACAAAGACAGGTGTACTAAGCATCTTGATAGCTTGGAGCAAAGTGTCTCGTTCTTCTCAGAAAGGCCCCTTACAACCTCCAGATCCAAATATAATGATGGGTCAGATTTCTGAGATCTCAACCAGAGGAATTGACACCTCTTACAATTCAAACACTGGATAGAAATACAGTTTCTATATTCAGTATCTAGACTTGTCAACAAATTATATTATAGTAATAAGGTGCGGGTTTACATTCCTGATGAAAACTTGAATTCTGGGTAAATAATAACTAGTATCAGTGCGGTACACTTTGTGAATTTGTCCTCAGGACTTCAGAAGCACAGTGTGTTTTAATTATTGGTATGAAATGCAATCTTCTCTTTCTGTTGGCTTGTTTCCTTAAGATTGTATGTGCCAGAAAACAGTTTTTATAGCAAATTTATACAAAAAGCCCAATAACTAAAGCCAGTGTACTTTAAAGCAGAACTAAACCCACTATATTAACCTGTTCTTATTCTTCTCCCTTCTTTATTTTACAACCTTCAGCCATCTTGATTGACCAGGCTGGGTTGACGTAACACCTGGCCATACGCACGGTAGTTCATTCAGACCTGGCAAGTGAAGTAGAAGCTGGGATAGTTATGTATCCTGGCTAACAATCATTTTTGAGCGCTCCACAGCGCAATCAGCAAGGTAAGTAGGATTATTTTATTGCGGAATGGACATCACCTGTCCCTTTCTGCAATAAGAACCTGCCTGATCTAACATGTTTAAAAGTGGAACCTACATTTGGTTACAGCAAATTTCAGACTGGGACAATTGGGGCAGCAAACAAAGCTGTGCATATGCTAACAGGGACATGCTGACTTGAGAAGAAGGCATATATGAAAGTGCTCATTAGTTTGCTGCTGCTCCTTTTCAGTCACAGGCTGGGCAAGAATAAAAGTGTTGACATGAACGTGTTATTTAACTGCAGAAAATTAAAACCCACTGCAATTTGGAAAAAACATGCACATTTAAATTGCAAAGTGCTGTTTGTAGATTTTGTTAAGTATTTGCGAAACCCGAGAAACCATAAAGTTTTTAATGTATGTGGTAAGTTCAGGTTTGAGTTTAGACTGTGGATTTTTGCGCTTTTGAGGCATTGCACCATTGAATAGCCTGAAAGCTGGATATAAAGCTCATTGTCACCACGTTATGCTTCCATTACTTACCTCTAGGTGTGGAAGAAGCACAAGGAATGCAGCTCAATACCATCCAAGTTATGATGAGCTATGCATATGCATAAATAATAATAATTTTCTATTTGCTGTCTTAAACACAATAAAAAAAAACCCTGGGGGCTGAAGCCAATAATAATGATAATCTCAGGCTGAATCATTTTCTGCCTGTAAAAATGAATCCCGCCAGAACTAAAACAATATATTACTCTGTATTATGTGCTCATATGATTGTTTCTTTCCATACATGTTTAAAACTTGGGCTAGTTCCAGCCAAATTGAATTATTCTTGTCTTTCTCAAATCCAGAACCTGGACATAAATTGGACCATACAGAGATTATATATGAGCTTGGTAACCCACAAACCTGCTGTTATTCAAGTTGATCCTTTATTCCATGTCCATTACTAACACCAGCACCAGGTCCCTTTACATCTCCATTTGGTCTAAAGAAGCAAAAAATTGAAAGGTTAGGGCCGTCTTAGACTACAAACAAAGAGACAGCTTGAAATACAGACGCATATTATTTAGTAAAGGCCTTGTTTTTTCAGTTGGTCAGTTCTAGCATTACAAATTTCCCAAATAGGGGAAAACGGAGGCCTGTACATCTTAGCAAGCCCTAACTGATCTTTTTCCACCCTTAATGTGACATCATTACTTCCCTTAAAGTCTAGACAATACTATGTAAATCCAAGTAAACTTCAAGGCTAAAATAGGCTTATTTCACATCAGAACAAAGATCTTTTTTACAAATAAAAAAACATCTTATAGGTATGTGAACTGAGCCTAAGAAAACCCTATAAAAAACTTCAGCAAGCTATAGAAAACTGTAGCTGACTTCAATAATTATTTAAAATCCTGAGTCGGAAGATACAATTTTGTAAGTAGGGTTATTCCAAAAGACTTGCAGACCCTTTTCTAAATGACAAACTTAAAAACACTAAAAGAAAAAAAAAAATCAGAACCATCTCTAACTATAAAAAACAGTGTTTCCCAATATTCCTGGATGCATATGTGAAATGTTCGGGATCTTTTCAGAAATGAATATTCATAACATGACAAATAAATTTGGGAAGCCACCAAATTATATGTATTACTTTCATAGAAACCTGCTAAAATAGTAATAGTGGGAAGCAAAGTTAATTAGAAATGTACTGTATTGTTAGTGCTTTCACAGAATGTTACCTTTTAGTCCAAAATATACTGAATTGGATTGTTGTACAAAGGCATAGAGAGCCAACAGAGCCTGCCTGTTAGATAAAATGAAAAGAAATGGCCCTGTCAGCCAGCTCTGTGAAGTGTTCCAGACACAACACTGACAGCTGGTAGGCAGATACATAAATAAAAACACAATATTCTTGGTTGTGGAACAGAATGCACATAGTGGTGACAGCAACAGATGTAGGATACTGCACCGGAGAGCATGTAGGAGATGGTGGAAACTTCCATTGCATGTTACGCATAACTGGGACAGGTGTAAAGTGTTTACACTGAAGTAGGAAGGCTACTCAAAGAGAGCGGTCATATTACCTATGACCCAAAATGACTCGGAGCTTATTGCTATGGTAACACATTTTGATAGACACAGAATATTTAGAATATATAATATTACAAGAGCCAATTTAACGCCTAATATTTCCACTTCTAAATATTAAGTGGATCTCTGGTACTTTCCATAGCAATGTTGATGAAAAATGCTTTTGCCTCCCTTTCTTCAGCACTGAGATGAAGGGCAAGTGACCCTGGCTACAGCAAGCATGTAACAAGTAAAATCAGAGCCCAAGCGTTATACTTCCAATACGTTTCTATAAAGATAAAGATACACTAAAAAGCTCCAAGTAAATAGGTTGGAATAGAAAATCAGAATTTGTGAGAATAAGGCCTAGTTCCTGACAAAACTCTTGGTTTTCTTCAAGGTAGAGCAGGATAGGATTATCCTGTCTATGTCCTCAATCACTCCTCTCTTCCAGCCTACCTAGCAAGTCTCTGATTGAACAGGAAATCTCACCTTTTCCTGTCTGAATTATTTGTGGGAGAAATGAATATACAATATCAGTCAGTGGAATTTCAGATTTCTCCTGTACAACCTGAATTTCTGATATTGGTATATCTGGTATATTTGATATCTAGCTGTTGTGGGTTCTGTTAACACGGGGCTTCAAAAGGTTGAGATTTGTTTTCAAATAGTTTTAAAAAATATTTAATAAGTGATACTTACCAATGGTAGGGTACTTACTGAATTGTAACTCAAGCAAAATAGTTACCAAAAAGGAGGCAGACCTGAGAAGTAGTTTGCATTTTCATGCATACATTTTTTATCATTAATCAGAATAAATTATAACTTACATAACAACATCTTTTTACTTTTAAATGTACCATCTAAAGAGATAAATTGTTTCAGTTCGGGTTTAGTAACACAAGCCTAAATGTGAAACAATACTTTGCATTAATATACAGAATTGTTGGTTATTCACAGATCATACATTGTATAACTGTTTGTATCAGATGCTGATGACAATGTGATATCTAATATGGCAATGTGGCATTGTTGTAGTGCCAGTGCTCCTTATGCCCAGTCTGTGTTGCTCAATCACTTGTCTGTCACTGAAAAGTCTGGAAGGGTGAAACATCTCAGATAACTTAGAGTCATAATTTAACGCTCCTGCAGTCTGACATTTGTATCTTATTGCTGTATCTTTTTCAGGTAGCCAAAAGCACGAATTGCAGGTGATTTATACCCTATCTGTCTATGGTCATTACTATGCCTCACCTATGTGATGCAAAATATAACAATTCCAGATTTTTTCCCCAGAAAAATTGACAATTTTTTATGCTCTTATGTAGGGTACAGTGGAGCAGTTTGGGTAGGCTGAATCCATACAATTGCATGTGTGCTTCTGTCTCACAATGATTAGTAAATTGCCAAGATTATATAAAAATCCATGATGACATAGACAATCATGCTTTACTAGTCTTTGCACATATCATTTTTTACAAACAAAATAAACTATATGTATGTAATATGATTCAGGAGGTTTCGCGTACTGTTGGCGACCACCTACAGTGGTCGCCAACCTTTTAGGACCAGCAGACCACTAAATTTAACGGCGCCAGACCACGCATGTGCGGGGAGCCGGGTGTCACTCAAAGGTGCAGAAACTTCACCTTTAGTGATGTCATGATGCCAGAACCTGCCCACTCTCCCATCGCAGGTCTGAGACACAACGCGCCCACTTCTCTGAGCCTGGAATCTGTACGGGGGACATGGTCCGTGGCTATGCCCCCAGCGGGGTCTTTCTCCTGACCCCACTTGGTGTGCACCCTCCAGAGCTGTAGACCACCAGAATTTTCTCCGCAGACCACTGGTTGGCGGCTGCTGCCCTAAATAAATTTTAGGAGGTCTTACTAAAACCACGTTAGTAGTCGATTGGTAAAGTACACCTTAAATATTGGTCAGTGGAAACAATTCAACCTTTATATTGGTAGTCAGAATGTCACCCTTACAGCCGGCTTATATAGCATGCCACCCATACTGCCAGATAATTGGTTTATGCTGCAGGTTCTGGCAAGTAATCTTGTCCTTGGAACTATGCAGGTGCCATCTAAAGAGAAGTCAATCTGCCATAACTCATGGAACCTCTAGTAACCTCTGGAGGAACCATGGAGCAGTGGTTGAGAATGACTGCACTAAACTAACATTCTGTTACATTATATTACTGATGGTGGTAACATTAGCAGGATACAAGCAAAGTGAATAGAAAGTATGTAGATCAGAGTAAAACAAAATGCAGTATTTATAAGGAACACAACAGACTTCCACTGCAGCAGCCATCAACCCACACTTAAGCCAGTGTTTTCTTAATTCAGCATTCTAGTCAAAAGGTTATTTATACATTTTTTTATCATCCTATCCAACTAAATTTTAACCGCAATCCACATATCTTTCACAGATTAAAAAATGCATAAATCAAGAATAAAAATTGATTCACACATTTTCCAATCTTGGATCTTGAAATGCATGAAAAGCTGAAAACATTTATAACCAGAACAGCTATTTCATATTTTTCAGTCATAATTGAACATGTAGGGGCTTAAGATGAGTCACAGTGATACAGATAAGCAAGGGTCACTGGAAGCCAACCTATAGTGAGAGAGCACTGTGATGGAAACAACATTGTTTCTGGGCCTTTGTTGAAAGATTACAGGTCCCTACTGATATGCAATATACAAACCATAAATCCATGTTTTTTTCCTTTTTCTACACTGATATAAACTGCTCCAGTAAAATAATTACCAGTGAGCTGCCTCAAATAACCCACGTAACATGTGCATTTGTTCAAGCCAATGGGAAAGTCCTTGTTGCAAAAATTTTAGCAACAAAAATGTGAGTGATTATCAGAATGTCCAACAAATACTTATAGACTGACATTTCTGCCCCTGAGAAAGCATGTACTTATTTTTAGTGCCACCATCCAGGCCGTCTGTCAAGGCTGACTAGAAAACATGGAGTAGCAGTACACATCAAGTCCTGGAGAGAAGCTCAGCTCTCAGACTTACAAGGAGCCACCTTACCATCTTGGTGTCATTAAGCCTTTAAAAATTGTGTAAGTGAAGGAGGGAAGAATGGGAAGCACTGGGGGCTTTTGTGCCTTTTGCTTATGTGTATTGCACTATACATTTTATTAAAAATTTACTGGCAAATCCCCCTTCAAACACTCCCTTTGATGTTTATATGTACAGAACAAAACCTTTAAACTAACTGTTTTTAATATCTTCACCAAGACCTTTATTTAATAAAGCAAATGTGAAATTTACACAGAACTGTGACCAAGGAGTTAATGCAAAATTAGGAGAAAATATTTGAGTTCAGTAGGTCTGTGTTCAGTAGTTTTGGAAATAAAGCAAACCAAGGTAGGGCTTGGCATTGACCTTCTTCATAGTATGGTCATTGTTGGGTTCAGCTGTTTGCACCACGTTTGTTTGCTCGGCTTGTATGTTAGCCAACAACTCAGGAATACTTGAAGAGTGTGGACAGATGATGGCAAGTTTGCCAGAACAACACTTCTCATTGGTATTTACACACTACTGGGTTCAAGCATGTCAGTGTTTTTAGAATTTGCCACTGGGAACACTGCTGACATTGCATCCCTAAAGGGAAATAATAAGGGTACAAACCATGATATGAGGTGTTTTAGGGCTATTCAACAGCAATATTCAATTTACAAATATATAAGCTTTAACATGGTAGAAAAAAAACACAATGATTCAAAAAACAGAAACTATTCCTATATAAGAAAATATATTACATGAAGCCAGAAGTATGGGCCTAGGACACAACTCCTTAAAAATGATATATTTCAATAAATGGCATACCTTGAGGTACCATATACCTTACACCTGATAGGTACAAATTGTTTATTATTCAAGGAATACCTTGGCAACCTGTGTAAGAACGCTGGATGGGAAATACTGCATTAGAGACATGCACATGTGGAAACCAGCCAGCCACATCCAATTCCCTCCCACCACAGTCAGCGTTCTTAAGCATATATTGGAGAGGGGGGCAACAATGTGTTGCTTTTATAGAGTACAGATACTCAGCTTTGGGGCTGGTTCAGAGAAACATTGGGGACATCAGTTCCTGAGTGGCTCTCCCTTTCCTATCTCTTTAACCACTGTGCTGGGTCATAGTGAACCATTATTTTAACATTTTGCAGCCAGTAGTAGTGTGTGGTATTTACCCAGCCCCATTAATTCCTTATGAGTGACCATGGGTGAGACGCTGCATGGTCTCAATTACAGACACAGTTTAAAGGGGTGAGGAAGCAGCGAACACACCGCAACCCTTATCACCTGCCTGAACTGGCCCTTAGAACCATGTGACAGTAGCAATATTGCAGCAGCATTTTCAAAGAGCTACAAATCTATCTTCTTGTATTTTTTTGTCTGCATTTTTTTAGGTCAGCCTGTCTTGAATGTTTTGATATAAGGTAATCTTCGAAAAAAACTTTCAGGTCTTCAGGCAGGCCCTGCTATAATTACTATATTCCAACTCACAGTAAATTAGCTTGATGGTCAATGGGAAGAATGTCACCCCTATAGATTTATGATATCTACACTAATACATATCTTTGCAGCTACAAATCACAGATGTGCCATATTCATTAGCAGTTATTTGAGAAAAATGAGTAGCTAGTTATTCAGTCGCTACAAATACTGAAAAAATGTAATTGCTTGCCCTTCTTTCTGTAAGGATGAGTTGTATATTCTGTATGCATGAGTTGGATATTGCATTGGTTTATAGACAACATATTAAGTGTAGAGTCCACTGTGTTTGAGCACATGTTGTCAGTCTAGCAGTACAATAAATTAAGGTCTCTTTTTTAGGTATACAAGCAAAAAGAACAAAAATGGAACATAATGCAGCATGCAACCCTTTAAATCTGATGATTTTGTTTAATGGCTTTATTTTTACTTTCTTTTATTTTCACCTGCTGATCATGTTCTATAAGATTCACTCACTCACTCACTCACTCACTCACTCACTCACTCACAGGAGCAGTGTTGTCACCCTAAGCTGTTCTTTTGAATTAAACTATATATATATATATATATATATATATATATATACCCTTTACCCACATCTCCCTAGGTAAGAAATATTTTGTAGTTTATAATTGGGAAGGATGGTAACACTGAGATTCCAGCTCAGTGCACAGGAAGATAGAATGACACACAATTTAAATCAAGACCAACAGCTAAAATGTACTTAGCCTAAGTATACTAATATATCTACCTCCACCATCCAAATACAGGTTAGGCACAATATATTTATCTTTTCTTTGCAGATTAAGGTATTACTTACCTGTAGAATGAGTTTAATTCCCATACAGATGTTTCAAACATGATATACCGCATATAGTGCAAAAATTGTAGTATTTCTATAGTGATGGACAAAATGACAGTGTAAGCACCAGATTTTAGAATTCTTCACAGTCTCTTAATCCAGTATTGCAGTGCTGCTCCTCTTCTAGGATATATGGCACCCAGCTTTGTTTAACCCACTTACTTTGAACCCAAAGTGTCCAGGTTTTGCTGCCCTATTCCCTGTTCCCACAGAAGAATAAGTGGCACTTCTTTCTGAAGTGTTTAGGATCATAGGATACTACAAAAATAAAAACAATACTATATATATATATATATATATATATATATACACAAAAAATTATATAATTATAAATATATTTTAAAAGGTGCCAGGGTGCTCCAAAGATAACCTCCAAGGGTAAACTAGATATGCAGTGCTAGGATTTAAGGTAAGGAAATTTTCTTTTCTTCTCAATTATCCATTTAATCTCACATTTTTTGTATAATAAAACAATTGTAACAGTAGCTGTTAGTATAACCTTTATACTGGTTTGACCATGCTCCCTTCTAAGATGAGAGGAATCCTTTAAGTGAAATTAATATCAGATGTCCCCTATGTTCCTATATATTTTCCACACCACTATGACTTTTAGTAACAGAATCCTTTTAAAAATAAGTACCTGAAATAGTGAACTGGCTTAATTTGAAAATTGTTTGGAAGCCTGCACCAACCAGAAGTGGGCCCCAATCAGTTCCCCTGCTGTAGGAAGAATATTTCTTTGATGTATAGAGAGCAATGCATAAGCTTCGAATTGCCTGTATTTCCTTTACATAAACAAACCTGGAATCCTTTGCCTGACAGTTGATCTGATAGAATGCAACCAATGCTTTTTTCTCACTTGTCCAGCTCTTCTTTTAAACAGGATGTGACCTAACCATGCATAATGGCTGCCCCAGCCCTAGTGTATTGTGAAATAGTATGACATGCATACTTTGGGACAAAGGAAGGTAGATAACAATATGGGCAATAAAGATCTGGGAGACAGATTGTAATTATATGTTAAGCCAGACGTTAATTACACTTTAAGAATGATTTTTAGGTCTCAATAAATAACTTACTATATTATAGTTACATTTCACAATATATTAATGAGATCAGTAAATTGCAGATTTTAAAATGCATTAAAAAATAAAACATTGTGATACCTCAGAAATTTGGCACCCGGAGCTGAAAATTTCCATAAAAACTATTCATTTGGCTAACACCCTTCAACGACATATTCAAAATATTTTCAGTAATAATTATTAAATGAAACAAACAATAAAAGTTTCCTGAGTGTCCCCTTGGATATTAGTGGTCATTGGAGAAGTGTCTTCTTCAGGGGTGAGGAGCCCCCTTAAATTCGTTATAAGCAGGACAGTGCCACCTTAGCTTAGTGGTCAGTGGCAAAAGAGTCCCTTACACTGCACTGGTCAACAAACATTTTCTTGCCAAACAGATTAAAGTGATTTTAGGTTGTGTTTGATGCACAGATTCCAAATATGTTATTGGTTTTGCTGGATTGGCTCTAGTTTTTTAAATAATGACCTCAATAATAACCTCATAGAAAACCAATGAAATTATTATTATACAGTATTTATATAGCGCCATCATATTACGCAGCGCTGTACATAGTCCATAGCCGTGTCACTAACTGTCCCTCAAAGGAGCTCACAATCTATTGTCCCTATCATAGTCATATGTCACTAAGTCTAAGGGAATTAGTCAATTGTTAGGGAGAAGCCAATTAACCTCACTGCATGTTTTTGGGAGGAAACCGGAGTACCCAGAGGAAACCCACACAGACACGGGGAGAACCTGCAAACTCCATGCAGATAATGTCCTGGCTGGGGATCAAACCTGGGACCTAGCACTGCAAAGGCCGGAGTGCTAACCCCTGAGCCACTGTGCTGCCCACATGAAATATGCCTACATATATAAAAATTTAAGTTTTGAAATGTGTAATGTCAACATATTCTATATTCAGTATATTTACAGAACTAATCACAAAGAAGTCATTGAAAAACTCTGTTTGTATGATTTCCTTTCATGCTGATGATCAGGACAATCACATTGAAGGCTCCAGCAGTAGTCTGCCATCATGTGTCTATCCCATCTGCCCTGATACCTTTCTTCCATCACCTTTATATCTTGATGGAACCTCTCCCCTTGTTCCTCACTGAAATCCCCAAGGTTTTCTGGAAATTTTTGTAAATGGGTATGGAGATATCTTACCTTTATGCTCATAGTAGCACCCAATTTTCTAAAGTTTAAGAACAAGTTTTGTACCAGTTCTTCATAATTGAGTGCTTCATGGTTACCCAAGAAGGTCTTGACAACCATGACATAGCTGTGCCAGGCAGAAGCTTCAGTATCAGTCTTGTAACTGTCATATGAAATGTGAATCATTTATCAGTTTCCAAATCTGGGGTCCATCAAAGATTCCTGCTTTTAATTTTACAGTACTCAGTCCAGGGTACTTTGTCTTTGTCAACCATTGTCTCGTTAGTGATGTTCGCTGCCCCTTTTTTCATGCTTACCCTTGGAGGCCATGTCACTTTTTTCCAGTGACCCCGCTTTGCTCTCCTATCCCACAAGCAGATGAAACATGGGAACTTTGTGTATCCACTTTGCTGTCCAAGTAGGAAGTTCGCCAATTTTTTTAATCAACACATATTGACCAAGGGTGTTCATGATAGCAAAGCTTTGTAAAACCATTTGGATATTTTCATATTCTTCTTTAAGATTTGTTGAGTGACCAATTGGAATTGGTGCATAGCAGTTGCAATTATGCAGTAAAACAGATTTAAAACTTGGAGTGGAATTTAGTTCGGTATTCTGGTACTCCCATATGGGCTACTAGTAGTCCAGGGATGTTATAACAGTACACAAAGTCTCCAACTTCACTGAAATATGGTAGGAGTGTCACCTCTCTTGTCCTATAAACTGGTATTTTAACTTCCGCTCTCGGACAGTTCTTTTCTTTTAGCCTGGATGGTAAAAGTTCAGATGCTTGTTTTGACAGACCTAGGTCATGTATTAAATCATTAAGCTCTTGTAGCAAAATACATTAGGGTCATTTAAACAACTTCTTCTTGAAGAACTCATATTTCTGTAAAAAAAAGAAAATGTATTATTAAAAAAAAGGCAAATGAAGGTTTCATGAAAATAATGCTACATTTAATATATAAAATGCATAAAATCTGTGTAAATAATGATTGATAATAATATGCTGTGTTAACATTTGTTGTTGGTAAAATCGTCTATTCCAATTCCTGTATCACAAGAACTAGAGCCAATTCAATGAAACTGATATCATTTCTGGATTCAGCAGACCTAAAATACACTAAATATATTAAAGAATCCTTGGCAAGTGAAAATATTTTTTTTGTTGAGCTGTGAATAGAAATATTTCTCTGTTGCACTGGTGCTTATTAGAGAAGATTTGGAAGGAATGCTTGAACTCAATGTGTCTTTTTTCAACAAAACTATGTAATGCATTACTGATCAATGAAGTGTTAGGTTGTTAGCAAAATGCCTTATTACAATGGGGTCAGAGGGATGAATGTCTCACTCTCAGATAACTGAAAAAGGTAATTGATGGCAGTGGTTACTCACCTGAAATATACAGCTCCAACACCATTGAGTTTACTAAGTATTAGTAATGCCAGGTTTCATAAAGTAATCAATGATCAAGAAATTCCTGGCAACCTCTAGTCTAGTTTAGGTAATAGCAAACCCAAGGATACATACTAGATCTTGTCCATCCTTGGAGATGATAAATATGAAGTTGATATACTTTATATTCAATGGTGTCTATGTTCTCTTATGCTGTAAGACATTGTGGGTTTGTTCTTAGCGTCCTCCAGTATAATGCAGGTCTGCTGGTCCTGCATTGTATAGAATGAACGTAACTGTGACCATTCAGGCAGTGAATGAAAAAGGTTTTGTAAGCATGTTACATTATTTATCAACCCCTAGGCAAAATGAGCAGTAAACCTTTAAAGTGGGTTGGACAACCCACTGAAAGGATAAATGTTTTTCATCACTGGAGTTAAATGTGGAAAATTTTGCTCACCCTAAGCCTATAAACTCCAATTACCAGGCATTGAATAATGAGAATATGTTTTTTTAAGACTTTGGCTAAAGTAGAACAAATAGACTGTCTACAAATTGCAGGTATAGATATAATTACATACATATACTGTATGTGTATATTCATAGCAGATATTTTATAATAATTTTCTCTGCTATATCATTATTACAAAATATAAATTTGTTTTTATATATTGGTATTGTAACTACGATTTTGCAAACTTTGCAATATTGAACTAACTATGAACCCATTGAGTGTCCGGTGCCAAACAAAGAGAATGTGCTTGTAAGATTTAGATGCTGCGTTTAATTGGCATGAGGCGTGAAAGGCCTGCAATCCAAACAGACATTCCCACCATTCCATATCTGGCACATTAGGACTTTGCATAGTCCCAGATATTAGGTCCTATTTTAGAATGTGCTCATTATTTGAATGCTTAAAAAACAGCTGTCTGAATCATTAACATATCACAACACAAACGGTTCGTGTTCTACTTCTTGTTGCTGTAAACGTGCCCTACACAGTTCATGATTATTGACACATGGGGTCTGATTTATTAAAGCTCCCCAAGGCTGGAGAAGATACACTTTTATCAGTGAATCTGGGTGACACAGCAAACCAGGAATGGATCTGGTCCAGGATTGAAAACATTTGCTAACGAATGGGAAATGACTTTTAAGAAATCCATTCTGGGTTTGCTGAATCACCCAGCTTCACTGATGACGGTCAATCCTCTCCAGCCTTGGAAAGGTTTAATACATCAATAAAAATGAGGAAGCACGGTGGCTCAGAGTTTAGCACTTTGGCCCTTGCAGCGCTCGGTCCCAGATTCAAATCTAGGCCAAGGCACTATCTGCCTGGAGTTTGCATGTTCTCCCTGTGTTTGGTTTCCTCCCACATTCCAAAAACATGTTATTAGGTTAATTGGCTTCCCCCCAAAACTGTCCTTAGACTGTTGTAATGACAAAAGACTTAGGTAGGGACATTAGATTGTGAGCCCCTTTAAGGGAAAGTTAGTAACATGACTATGAACTTTGTACAGTACTGCTTAATTAGTTGGCAGTAAATACTGTGTAAAAATAAAATCAAGCCAAATATATTTATCCACCTTTCATAAAGAGTACAGGCTAAACACCTTCAGAAAATAGTATTTTCCTGGTTGATATGCTGTTGAAATCTTCTGGGTTCAGCATTTTTGATCTGGAACAAGAACAATGAAAGGTCTAGGACTAAAGCCAAGTACACGTCAAATTTCTCTCGCCCGATAATCGGCTCAGGGCGGATATCGGGCGAGAATCTGGCGTGTGTACAGCCTGTGTCGTTCATCTTCCGTGGATCTGTCCCAGCGGATCCATGGACGATGAACGACGAGCGATCCTAATGCAAGGAAAGGGAGAGAGCGCACAGCGGGGTGCCCCACCCCTCTCCATAGAGCAGAACGGTGCTGTATGTACAGCACTCGTTCATGCATCATGCAGTTCTTATCGTTGGAAAGGATCGTGAAAGATCCTTTACAACAACAAGAATTGCACGTGTGTACGCGGCTTAAGTCATTGACTTGGAGTACTAAAACCAGAAGATTACAGCCAGATAACTAGCATCTTCAAATGGAGCAGTAATAGCATTACTTTTTAATATTAGTGCCTAGTTTTACACAAGAATGATGAATCTACAAGATGCCCTTTGGAAAGGTTTTGCTGTTTGTAGTGAATCATGGCAATTATGTCATCACTGCAGTAAAAGAATCCCATTAAATAAGAAGCTTGTCTAACACCAGCCATGGTAATCCGCTTGATGATGTCACCGCCTTTTGATCTAAATCTATAGGGTGGGTGAATTAAAAGAACTATGGCGGCTAAAATTACTCATGGTTTAAATTATACCGTATGCTTTGATGGTATGACGTCCACAGACATCCTCCTTCATTTAAAGGGGAAATCTGGCTTGTTTTTAAACAATAGGTACATTTCAGCATTGTGATACATTTGGTGACAATGTGCTGAAGCTATACAGGGATATGGGAAGAAAAAAAAAACATCATTGTGTTATCTGTAGTCCTGGATAGGGACATATTTATAAAGGCTTGTAAAAAAATTAAAATAGACACAAAAAGTGTTTTACTAATACACAAATATTGGAAATTTTCCAGTCTGTTCACCCTTTTATGAAATGTGGCAAATAGTTGAAAAGGTCACCAATTTTCAGCAAGGTTACCATTTTTAGAAGATCCCTATATTCACTGTTGAAAGTTGATCACCATATTTGTGAAATATGGTGAGCGTGGTGCATCATCTATTCATGGTGGGCTGCTGTGTAAAAATGACCTGCCTCCCCCACTAAGTCATTGACAGGGCTGCCAGGGGGCTCCATGTTGCCTTAGGAGGGTCTGGGGCCCTTGTGCAGCGGCACACTTTGCCCCTTCCTATGTTCCCTCCTGGTACAATCACCCAGAATGTGTTCATTCCATTTGAAACTTAATACTCACCTCTCCAGCACCCACGACCACTCCTTTCTACTGGAGCCTTCACTAATTTACCCAATGCTGGTGTCAGAACTCAGAAGGAGTTTTATTATCACCCCATGCTCATTTCACAGTGTTTGGGGCTAGCTAATGCTATTATTGGGGTCACATGCTCCCACGTGCACTGTATTTTTCAGTGTTGACAACAATAGAAGGAGCAGAAAAGGAGCAGTAGAGTGACTTATATGTTACGGAAGTGAGATTCTCCCTGAAAATTGACAGTTTCTCTTTAAATTTTTTAATAACTCCCACACACTTTAAACTTATTGACATCTAAGCAATTATTTACATGGGTACATACACAGATGGCAGGACGTTGTAAAAAAAATGACTAATGCTCTGAATTTTAAACATCTGAATAATGTCATTCCAGGTTCCTGGTAATCCCAACAAGACCTTTGCTATATAGAAGACAAAGATGTGTACTGCATGATTTTGTCTTTTTGTTTTATATAAGGGAAAGGGAATATAAAATTATTGTTAATTACACCAGTATTAACTACAACTTAGTATTTTTAAGATTTATTTGAATTTGAAGTTAACAAATATAATATAATTTGAACAAATATATTATATGTGAAACCCACTAATATTACTGGATTATATCTGCATAATTGTTCCAAGTGAGTGACTTACACTGACTTGGAACAACTGGAACACAGTGATTACAAAGCAAAAAAGGTAACGTGACAGTCAGGAGAAGAAAAAAATTAGCAAGGACAGCTTCCATATTTTTTCTAATGAGCATATTTTACCTAAATAACCCTAAATCTAGTATTAGTTATGTAAGCACCTGTACTGTTCCTAAGATCAAACTCTTTACCTGTAACTTTAGGCAAGCAGTCAAATATACAGCAGAATCCGATACATGAGAATAGTTTTACTTGCCAAAATTTGAATTTAGGTGCAGAGTCTTGTGATCCAAATAAATGTGTGGAGCTGATGTGGACAGTGTGATGAATTCTCACAGTGACCAGGAATGATAGCACCATGCATGTCTTGCATAGAAAAAGCTGTAGTCACTGGCACTCTATAGAACTGATAAAATTCACACCTATATTATGAAAAGGCAGTATCACAAACAGGAAGCCAATGTTTCAGAGTAATGATGGGTTCCCTTCCTCGCTCATGATGTCTTGGGATCCAGACATCCTAGCTAGACAGCACAGCTAAGACTTCAACTATAGAAGAGACACACCCAGTCTGTTGATTAGACAAAAAAGAAGCAGTAAAGTACCTTGCACACTTTTCTTATCACGCTGTTCCTTTTCAGTATATAAATAAATATATATACACACACACATTTACATACACAACAGTGTTCGATTCGCTGTTATTGCTCACCTCCCTCACGGTTTGCTGTAAAGAGGGTTACAAGAAAACAATATTAATACAAATTCAAGTTTTTACACTGATTGCATTCAAACTACATGGATTACTTTTTAGTTGGTTTGCTTTTATCTGCCTGAGGTTTTCTTTTAAATTAAAAATATAGAGGAATCAGTAAGTATAGAATCTCTAGATTAGAAGGAGGACTCAGGGCCTGACGCTGTGCCGGGTCTACAAAGATATTCTTTTTCACGTATAGTAAGTGGCCTGCACAGAGCTCTGACCCCCACCTTAATAAACACCTGCAGTTTGAACTAGAATGCAGTTTATGAGCCGGTACCCTTCAATTGATTTCAGTTCCTAACTTAACAAATGTTTTTTTTAGCTGAATGTTCACAATTTCCTACAGACACATTGCGAATTCTAGTGGAAACCCATTCTAAGAGAGTAAAGATGGCACAGGTGCAACTTCATAACAAATCCAGACCTCTCATTGCAGACCCCAGTGTAGACCCCCAGTTCACTTACCTGTGCCCCATGCTGGTGCTGGTACTCTTTTCTTCTGACTCCTCTTCCTGCTGCCAGAATTTTCCAGATTCTGTAGGGCAGTAGATCACTCTGCCCACAGACTTTGCACATAGGAGCAGCTGAATACAGAAACAAGAGTTTCTCTAGTAAGCTGTGTTACCTTTATTTTTACTGGTCTGTTACTGTTGATTGTATACTGGCTGGGTTGGCAGACAGGATTTGCAATGTATAGAAACGATGAGGCCAGATTGAAAATCCTGGTGAACCAGATTTGGCCCACAGACTGTAGTTTGGGGACCCCTGATATAGCGTGTATCTGACCCAGCAGCCAACTCTCATCATCTCTAACATTAATTCCTATCTTCTCTTGCAAATTTCCTTTCTGGCAAGTTACAAAATTAAAGGAAACATCAGGATCTGAACTATATTCTCTCTATACACAGCTATGAACATAAATACTGACATATAGGCACCAGAATTTACACCCTTGTACCAGCATCTTAGTACAACTAACTAGTTAATAACTCTATATGATCCAATATCAAAAGTGGCACCGGCCATAAGGAAGATGAAGTCTTTGGGCCTGACTTATTAAAGCTCTCTAAGACTGGAGAAGATACACTTTCATTAGTGAACCTGGGTGATCCAGCAAACCTAAATCAGACCCTTAGACTAATAAAACATACATTTCTGAGATCTTATAAATACCTGTATGTGAAATAAATATTGCTAAATCTCTTTTTAAGCAAGCTACAATATTTGCTTCTCCTTTGTCCTCCACCAATACTTCATTTGGTTACTATGGTAAAAGTTTATTGTCTAATCAGATCATTATTGAAGTCGGTTTTAGTCTTCAGTAGAACGTGTAGATTTTAAGTTTTGATCATGACTCGATGATAGACAGTACTCCCTTGAGTTGCCATTTTTTTTCTACAGATTTCACTACAAAGATGGTAAAACTGTTCTTATGATGTTGCTGGTAAGCATACAGAAAATCTATTATGTTTAAATGACAACTGCATCTCAGACTAGGTAGACCAAGAAACATGGATTAAGTGAAATGCCTAAAAAAAGAAAGTAATACAATTTGATTTTTTTTAAATTAGTACTGCTTTGAATGCCAGCAGACAATAACATAAGCACCAAATTGCAGTGTGCTTCTTGGCCTGTACCTTGGTACCAACCAGGTAAAGTCCCTCTGGCTTATTGCAAAAGGACCTGGGATTATAAATGTTTTGCTGATCTACATGTTAGCTTCCTTTAGGTGCTTTGCTTTTTTCCCAGACCATAAATATACTGATAGGGACTGATGCAGATTGTTCAAAGTACTCTATTAAGTGCACATAATTTGCTTGCTTTATACAAACATAAAATATGGAACAATATAAACATTGAAAACTGATGGTACGCATGTTAAAGTTCAGCTAGTACACTCCAATGTTTCTGACAAATCTTTTTGGTGCATAATGTAGCTAAAAATAAATTAGTTATAATAAATCATGTTGTCACCCACAGTCATTGTAAAAGGGGTATTTATTTATTTGTCTCATTTTCTCATATCATTTTCATATTGTAATAAAAACATGCAAAAATACATTTACCAAAAACGACTGTTTAAAGTAATCCAGAAGATAAATCCTCTTTGAATCTATAGTACAAGCAATGAATGACTCATGGGTAGTCATGCAGCCAAATGTCAGAGGGATACATATGTATTGTGCTATTAAATCCTGAGGGCAGGGCTGATTTTTCCTGTGAAATAATCCTAATAAACCAGGAATTGCATCAATCAGATATCAACATTACTCAAATATTTCTACATTCAGGAAGGGCATCAACAATATCTTATTAACATATGACGTGGCTGTTTTTGCAGCTATCAATCCTGTGTTGCTCAACAACATCCTAAATTATGACCCCCATTGTGCCAGTCTGTCTATAACTAACTTTCTTGTCTTATAAATTAGCTTGTTTTTGTTTATTGCCAACATTTTACCATGAGCTATAACAGCTTTACAAATTCTAATAAGCCATTTAAAGAACTTGCATATAAAAAATATAAGTACGAAAGCTTTGGTTTCTACATATGCCCAGTTTTTGAGTACTTATTTATACAAATATACTTTTACACCTATATACTTATACACCTATACAGCAAACATGATTACTGAGACTAAGTTCAGTTCAAACTTCCCTAATTCAAAAGCATAAAAACATGCATATATTATCATATATTTGTATTATTATTGATCTTTATTGTGGTGATTTATAGTATAATATTTACAGTTCAACTTTGTTCTAGAGACACAGCAAAAAGGGAGAGAAAATCTTCTAAAAATAAAAGGAAATCCTCATTTAGACAGTTGCCCTACCATACATTTAGTCTGTAAGTACCGTACATATTAGAAATGATTTTCAGGGTTTTCTTTACCAAGCAAATATTTATTACCCCCCCCCCCAAAAAAAAAAGTATTAATATTTATTGCAGCCTAGTGGTTTCCTGATGTAAAGGCTACACTCTCTAAACTTAGTATCTATAGAGGTAACCAGCTTATCACCCAGGCTTGACTTCAAACATGTCTGCCTGTGTTTACCTCCATTACATGGTGCATTGATTGTTCACCCTAATGCTGGTCTCCATATGTAGGTTGTCTCTGACCTGGAACTAGCTGGTTCATAGCTCTGCAGTCCTGCATTATTGTTCTAGGCTAGTGGCTCCCTAGGTACTAATGCCAGCGTTACCATTAGGTCCAAATGCTTGGGGCCATGTAAATAAGCCAGCATTGGCCGTTTCCAAATTTACAGGTTTACTTTATCTGCAAACGATATTTGTATGTAACAAGACACAAAAAACTGTAATAAAATATGTGACGATGAATATAAAATATAAAAAGATATCAGCTGAGCATTTTACACATTTGAACAAAAAATGGATACAGAAAAATAAAGTAATGTTACTTTAACAACACCCTTAAAATAACATTGACAAGGCACAAATATGCAACAAGGAAACTGAATATTTAGAAATATTTAACTTTATTCATTGACCAAAATATGTTTTAGCATCATTTATAGGCACTGTATGTATAAAATATATATTTCAAACAAGTATTCTTCAACGTGTAACTGGAAGTAACGCATATCATCTAATCTCCTTTCACCAAGACATCTTGATTGGTAAATACATTACTGCTTGTTCCTGACATATTTGTATCATATGACAAATACTGGACAGTACAAACATACATATCATGGGAATAATTATAACAGCCATTCTCAACTAGAATTCCTCCAGAGGCTGCCTAGGGTTCCTTGACCTGTGGATGATTGACCTCCCATCTGGTGCTGCCTGCATAGTTCCTGAGCCAACACAACTTGGCAGAGCCAGCAGCATGATATCTGAGATAATTTTGACGGTCTTTAAGGGTTACATTCAGACCACAACTGTAGCATTCTTCCAAATGGCCCTTCATGTAATGTAATTAATTGGTTTTAGCAGAGTTTCTCTAAGACCTTTTGGGGCTCCTCTGGGTTAACAATGTTGAGAAAGACTGTACTACAGGATAGTTAAACTGACTATTATATACATGGTTCTATATATGGTTGTATATATATATATTGCTTTGGTCATAGTTGATCATAATGTAGCCCCTCTGATATTTAAACGAGACTTATCAAAATCGAAATATAAAAGTTGGTTACTTAGATTCCAAAGTGCAAGCTCCAGTACAGCTCTCCTTACCCTTTTTTACTACCCAGAAATTCACTGCCTCACACCAAATACTTATCTGGTCAGACGTCCCTTTTCTGGGTTAGTAACTAGTGAAACATGTTATTTCCTTTAAAAGCAAAGATATGGTGAAGCTCACACTGAAGACACGTGGTGTGTTACCATGTAGCTGTCCATGTCTTTTAACTTTAGCTAGCCGTGGCTGCAAATGGTTACACAACCATAACTCCCCTAGGGTACTAAGGGGACGTGTCAAGTTTAAAGCCAGGTCTAGCTGCTGTTAGGTATATGGACAACCACAGAATAACAAACCAAATGCCCTCAGTGGGGGCAGACACTTATTTGTAATTCATTTTTACCTAAAAAAAAGACAAATATACAACAAATAGAATATGATGATAGGGAAAATGATAACTTTACAATAAATGTACTTAAAAGCCAACACTGCCTCTTGCAAGTGAATAACCAAGTTTGTTGCGATTTCCAATGAAGGACGTCAAGCCAACATATGTCTCAATTAAAAGAGGCTGGTTAAGAATTAGGGCTCCGTTGGCTCGGCCTGGCACAGGGTTTCTCTTGTGTGCTTCCTGTACAGCTTTTATCAGATGATCAGTAAAGCTAGACAGCTGCAGAGAAAAGGAAAAGAGTCACTCAATGCTTCATAAATATTTTTAACTACAGATATTAAATTTACTAAGTTTACATGAACACCAGCAGAGGAGGTAAATGGTTGCATCTTCAATCAAATTATTTAAATAAGCTTGTGGAGTGTACACTCAAATCCTACCTAAACCTTTGTCCTGGAAGCAATGCTTTCCTCAATCAAAAATACATTTCACAGAGATTACATTAATAATATGTAATACATATTTTTGTACAACAAGCATTTGAACACAATATAATTTAGAATGTGTATTATTTAATAGTAATATTTATTTATTTTGAAATGATACATGAACAAGGGGCAGCCAAACTACCTAACAAATGCACAGACACAGTTTTCTAGTGCTACACAGTTGGTGCGCCTTACTGCTCCTTCTTACAATGCACGTCTGCAACTCAGCTATATCATTAAAACAATGCAGCCCAAAATCTTAGCTCAATATTTTTTAAGCAGTAAGCAGACTGAAAACTCCTAGGCTAATTTCAGAAACATGGTGGAGCCTGCAACAGACCACTGCAGTTCACCACAGGTCTGAAAGTGGTTATAAATCATTTAATACCTGTATACAGGTCTATAACTATTAATGTGTATGCAATTTGAAGTTTGTAAACCCAATTGCTAAAATCATATATAATGTGTTAATGTCATTTCAACAGAAACCTAAAATTTAAACCTGTGGATCCTTCTATAGAGGCCCTTGTGCAGGCAGTTCTTTTCATAGGGTGACAATGATCTGTCCCAGTCCTCTGTGCTATTTCATAGTTACCGTGTCACACAGATTTCTGATGGAGACTACAAATGACTATTCCAGCAAACATTCTAAACTATAGTCTGTTATCATCATCAGGTAACCAGCCCTTAAAAACAACTAGGAACTGGAGAGCATGCATGTAGAGAGGAATGTGCAGCAATAAGTCAACAGGAATTCAGCAGCAACAAAGCTTTTGCAACAAATATATTAAAAAAGGTGAAAAAACATGTACTTGATATAAAATAATGGAAGTAGTTTATGATACATAATCATACCATTCAGTTTGGGGTTAGTTTTAGCTTGTTAAATAACAAAAGGCAAAATGCACACATTCCCATAATGATAAAAAAACCTAAACATTGATTTCAGTATCTTTAATATGATTTATCATTTATATATGTAGTTACATACATAAGTAAGCAGCAGAAAACCTAATGGAAATGAATGCTATATTTTGTAAATTACTATAGAAATTGCCCAGAGAGCTGCAATGCCACATTGTATCTCCAGCTACTAAAACAATTTAGACCACCTGAGCTATACCATTAATATAAGGATATCTGTAGTCTCTATCTATACTATATTCAGGTTTTGTATGTGACAACTTATGTTATGCACTCTATATTAAAGAATGATGATACAGAACATAAAAATGGATCTCACTAAAGTGAATCCGATTTAATTATCTGAAAGTCCCTACACACTGAATTTAAGGTCTATGCTGATGAAAAGAAGAATAGTACAAGGCACCCTCTAGTGGAAATGTTAATGCAAACATTTTTTTTCTGATTAGTATGTTTTAACTGGACACACTTCACTTGCAATATGTTGAAATAAGTGAAATTCATTTACAAGGTTGAAACGATGGCCATCTCTGTTATAATAAAACTCATTCAACCGGAACAGGCCTAAATCACAACTATGTGCTTGTTTCTATTTGTACATGTTCCGGAGTTCATTTTTCAGGAAAAATGCTATCCTCCTACAGGCTGCAGAGGTTGTACAGCTTTTCAGCCCACATATCCGAATTCTTCGGGGCTCTTGTCATAGGAATAGCAGAGCCATCCACAGTATATATGACCTCATCAGAAGGAGATTTAACTAACAACTTCCTACACACTACAAAAGATTTACTGTGCTGATCATCAACCCACCGCTTACTGACCACAAGGAATATCCCTCTGATATACTTTAACACATGTTTTATGTGCACACATTTGATTTTGTTAATAAAAAGGCACAGAGGTAGGATAGTGGTGATATGGATAGTAGGAAATGAATAAAAATCGTACCCGCTATTTTTTTTCTGCCATCTGTGTCCCACTGATCCTTTCACTTTTGGTCATGTAGACAGAAGAGAAAGTGAGAGGGAATCTCTTCTATGCAGTTGTCACTTGAAAAAAAATCCACTATATTCTTGTTCTGTCGACAACTTAACAATCATCACCGGAACAAATAGAGAGTGGATCTTCTTTGTAGGGCCACAGAAACAACTAAAATCTGACCGGTTTCAAGCCCCTTGTCACTATATCCAAAACCAAAGAAATGGCTTTGGATATACTTTAAGCAAACTGAACAGGTTTTCCTAGCCATAGATCATCAAGACCTAAACTCTCTAACTACCTGGGCATCCTGGACAATGTCTTTCACTAGCAAACTGGCTTTTTTGTGCCATGCAATTTGTGGTACCCATTTGGGTAAAGAAAAAAGGCTTCAAAGGTCAGATAGAAAAAGTTTTGGGTGGCTTCTAGCTCATAGAAAAAATGCAACCAGAAATAAGAGAATGTTTTCTTTTTCTAACATCTACCCTATACTCCTATACACTGGTCCATGAGTTATGGCACTGGTAGTCCATAATGTTTATTGGGACCATATGAATTTACAACCTAACTACAGCCCTAGAGGCTGCAAGGCTGAGCTGTATATCAGTAAGATGCTGCTGACTTTATAGTTTAGTTGCAGTTTACTTACTTGACAAAAAGAAGTGAATTTCTCAGAGTAGTTCTTCAATGGGTGATCAATGAAAGAAGTGTAGGGTATATCACTGGATAAAGGATTCCAACGAGAGAAAAAGGGAATCTCACGCAGTTTGTCCCAGTGGACACGTAGACCTTCTCCTTCCCTCCTGCAAATAAAACACATTGTATTTTAGGACAAAGCTAATTATGTGCAATATAGCATTCACTTTTTAAAATTCACTGATTTTTAACCTGCTATTAATTTGGCTTTCTAGGTTTTTCTCATTTTTTTCACTTCTGTGTTCATTGAACGTCTTTTAGACCAAGTGACATCTTTACTCATCTTTCACTGATATGATATCACTGCACACTGTGAGAAGCTGACTGTGTGCAAAATTCTTACTGATCCCAACTACCTTGAACCAGTTCAACTATCTTAGGTCCCAAAGAATAACTAAACAACAAGCATAGTCACGTGGCACCCTGATCACATGCCAACAACCCAGTGCCAAATTTAAGTGCTTTTAGGAATGAATCCAGGGAATTCAACTAGGAATTGGAACAGCCTCTACAATAAATCTCTGGAAATTAATCAACGTTCAACAACAACATTGTCTGCCTTCTAAACCTCTGCTGGCCAAAACCTAAACTGCCATTTTCCCTCCGAACCACCCATGCTGTCAATATGAATTTGGTTTAAAAAATACCATACCTGGATCTCAGTATATATCCCCCTAAACTCCATAAAAGGTCATTTTGACACTTTGCCTACTGAGCGCCAGTGATTTACTAAAACAGTTTGTTGCAATGCGCCCTATTTATTAAAGTTTTCCAAGGCTGGAGACGATACATATTCATCAGCAAACCTGGAAGGAATCCAGTCCAGGATTCAAAACATCAACATCAAAACAATCCATTTCAGATTTGCTGGATCACCCAGCTTCACTGATGAAGTGTATCCTTTCCAGCCTTGGAAAGGCCTAATTTTTCATATCCCTCTTCTCACACTGCTGGTCCTGATTCCTCCCTTCCCCTCCTATTTTCTTCTCTAACCCTAATTGTACCCAACAAGTCATTTCTAACCTGCTTTTTCTCGTGTTCTAATTTATTCTACATCCTTTTTTTTTTGCAGTTTCCCCTTTGACATAATGCATCTAAATACAAGTGGAGAAAATTTGTCCTCAATAGGGACTTCTTTGATTACAAATCCAAACTACAACACTGTAACTCGCGCGTCCATTTGCCAGGTGCCACCTTCACTCCCATTCCAGGTGTTAGATCTTTGGCCATCAATTTAGGTTGATGTAACTCAGTTACTGTTAATTCAGTCCTGAAAGCCCCAGGGTGTGTTTTTAGAAAGGAAGAATGTGAACAGACAGGTAAGTATGTTTTATTGCAGAAGGGATGTCACCGTTTTTTTTTTTTTACAATAAAAATATTGCCTGCTCACAATTTCGAAATGCAGAAATTTAGTTCTACTTTAATTCATCCCTGGTTAGCCACCTTTCCAAACCTCCCTCCTATGGTATACTACTGTCCCCCACCTCTTAGATTGTAAGCTCTTTTGGACAGTGTCCTCTCCTCCTCCTGTGTCATTATTTGTACTTGTCTATTATGCAGGTTTGTTATCTGTGAGCCCTATGTTGTATTTGTTGTGTAAAATACTTTATTTATACAGTAAAGGATAATAATTATGAAATTAGAGTAAGACATTTCAGTGCAGGATTAGAGCCTATGATGTTCAGTTTTAAGCAGAATCTGTCAGCATTTATCAGCCTTGTGTCTATTTATGTCCTCAGCCCAGGAAAAGTGATGATGTAAATCCTACTGCATAATGCAGGTGTACTAAGATTTTGGGGTATGGTGGTTTTGTCATGAATACCCTTGATGATCAATCACTCTGTAAAACTGTAGTGTGCAGTGACAAAATGTATCATTCTTATTACTTCTACATTGGTATAATGTGTTATAATTAGAGTTTCTGCACTCTAGCACTGGGTCTCATGTACACATGTCAGTACTGTGAATTGATATTTTCTCTCTGCTACTAATCAGTTTGTAAGGTCCCCTATGAAATAACAACTGGAATCTAAAAGTCTGAATCAGATTGATGGCAGTGGGAAGAAGATACGTTTTAGAATGCACCCTCTGATACATGAGGCTTTTTGACTCGCATTAAGAATACTTACTAAATATAATGAGTCATATTGAGAATCTGTTTATTAGATAACAATGGTGCAATACCAAGTGCTGCATTGAGTGTTGGCAAGCTTTACCATTGCAGGACACTTTCAAACACAAGTATAAATGTAAACTATTTTTATTAAATATCAAGAATGAAATGATGTGGTTTATAAGAATAATTTATAAGATTGTGTTAGTATAAATAAAATATTCCAAGTTTACCATTGACAAAAAAGTTGTAGCTAAATGGTCAACTACATACTGCTAACTTAATAGCAGGAATCTTCCTCCTAGATCTTGTAGTATTCTGTAAGTAGTCAGGCTTTTCACCTTTCTACTGATTCTCACAGCACAGAAAGCAAGAAAGAGAGCCCTGAGCAGGGTCAGACTGGCCCACAGGAGGACGGTGGATAGCTAATACTTATAAAGAGGTCTGTGTACTTATTAAGAGGAGATTTCATCCCATCCAAAGCTCTGCAAAGCCTTTGGGCTTCGGCACCAGAACAATACGCATAACAATAACAAACTGTTGTTATTGAACAAAGTGTTGTTCACAAAAGCATTTACATTTAGAAATGTCTATAGAGGTACACAAGCAATTCTTACAAAATAAATTCAAAAAAATAAATAAAATTAAACTACTAATGACAGATGATGGTATATCAGTCTAACCTGCCATCCAGAATAATTCAATTTTTTGATTGTTAAAATTTAATATGAACAAGCCTCACCCAGAAAAATATGTTATACTAGATATCTGGCATAAATTAACTACAGTTAAATGTGTATAAATGATATTTGAGACCTAATAATTTTTGTAAGTAATCCTCTTTAAAAGATTAGGTATCATGCTGAAAAAAAAATGATGAATTGCAACGCATGCCATTCCTTCTCTATAGGACAACAGTTTTATTTCAACATTAGAATGTTTTCTTTGCATCTGGTAACAAAACCCCAGCTTAGTGAAAACTCGGTATGTGTGGTTAATGGAAAATCTTGGCAGCCATCCATCTTAACAATTCACACAATGGAAAGTTAGCAGCTTTGTGTGCAAGTACCCTACTGTACAAATTTACTTACCTTCACAGTGAGCATTATGGAACCATCTGTTCTGTATGTGCAGGCATGTGTAGCGTCACAAAACGTTCCATAACAAGGAAAGGTGAAATAAGTGTTCGTGTAAGAAACAATATCAGCAAGAAAGAAGTTGTCACAGAATAATAGAAATGCCTTTTTTTAACACAAAGTGGTCCTTAATAGACTTCCAGCCATATGCAAGTACATGGCAAAAGCAAACCTGCTGCAACAGTTATAAGTCTTTTAAAGGAAGATCAATGATATAAAGAAGATCCTCTAATGATGCCAGTTCTTTGCAAATCATGAAGGTCAAGAATAAAACCAATTTTTAATTACCATATCCTCATCGACAATGTCAAGGATGGACAATTACCAGCTAGATGTAGTTGGGAAAAGAAATGTCTAACCATTTGATGATGTTGCAAAGTACCCAGTAATAGTCAAGTTACCTGGATGACCAATATCTGCTCCCAGATAGAGAAGTAAAGTGAAAGTCTGGAAGTCTGTGGTCTAATTTGTTTTATTAAATTATTATTATTATTATTATTAATAAACAGGATTTATATAGCGCCAACATATTACACAGCGCTGTACAATTAAATCAATTACTCCTGCATATATACTGTATACTTTCTTGTTATCCTGTTACTAGGTGCCATGGGTTATAACCTCCATTTTTTGCTGCCAAAATCCTGGAAGTATGTTCCCCAAAGGCATTCTCATAGACAGTCAACTCTTGCAGTACTGGAGGTCCTGCTTGCTGTAAATGTAGGAATAAAGTCATTTGGCACACATAACTATCACCCATACAATAAGGTCTACAAATGCATCTTGTTTGGCTGTCCAGGGCTACAAATACACAGAAATTTCTCCACCCATGATAAAGGCCACTGTAACAATATGGTTTACATCTACAAGTTTTACATTTTTATTATAATTTCATAACACTGAGGACTATGGCAACATACAGCTGATATTTGTACATTTCCTTTAAAAACAGTGGATTAAAAACATAGCCCCCAGCAGAAGAAAACTATTTACGAGGATGGTTGTGCAGTAAATGTTGGGTGTGTACAGGAAGGTATGCACGAAGATAAAGAATCAGGACTATATGCTGTTGCATTAGGCCAACCAACATCTGAAAGCCTGTTTTACTGTAAAAAAATTTAAGAGTTCCTCACTCTGTCTCAAGAAATGTGACCCTTTGTTTACTTTAGGAAGACAAAGAAGGTAAAAGAGCTGGCATCTCAGAGGGTATTAAATGCTGTTTTGCTGAATGAGTGACCTCAAATGGAATATTTTCCATGACAAGAAGAAAAGACGCTGGCACGGTGTCAGACAATAAGATTGCACAGTGTCTAGAGTCTATCCATAGCCGGAGGCTCTTAAAAAACCTCCAGGCAGGTGCTCCTTTATCTGCTCTTTGCTCACCTGGCTTTTAACCAGCATGCTCCTAAGACCTCACCTACTCTCCATTAACTATTTGTTAGCTTTGGCCAGCAAGGAAATGAATTAATGCATGTATGAAAGAGCCTAGGGGCTATGATTCTGGCACCTATTCCAAACCATGATGCCAAAATACACTAACCTGAAGCAACAAGCTTTATCTTTCAATTAATGCATAATAGGAAACACTTCTAGTCTGATATTGGGTAATATCTACAAGAGTACTAACACACTAATGCCTACCATGTTCCATCTTTTCTCTGTAAATCTTCCAAGGGTAATTCACATATCAAATACACCAGTTACCCACAATATTACTTCTTTTTCATTCCTTGTTCTGAGATATGAGTTAGTGTTATCATTATCGTATGTAAGCTATATGTTATTGGGCTGTCATAACCAAAAACAGTAATCTGAAAGTTGCACTGTGTTACAGAACAGCTAATGGAACTGATTTGAAAGATTTGTTTGAGCTCCTAATGAACTTCCTATCCCCACTTTTCTCTGGGTAAATATATTAGGATGTTTAGGTAAGCATATATATCATAGTAAAACAATCCAATGAGATAGAACAGACCAAGTAATACAATAATCTTCCAATACACATATTGGCCCCTACAATCAAATGTAAGTCATATTTGTGGTTCACTATGGAGAACTGCTGGCATACACTATTGTATATTAGTTATATCTGAGCACCTAAAGTACAGTATATTTGGCTGTCATCCAGCCCTGCCAACAGTCCTATACCCCCTGATCACTCAGTGACAACACCATTTAGTTTGTCCAAGCCTAGCAGTGTTTCCCCATACATATAGTATAGTGCAAAATGAACTTGAACAAGCTGTGATAAATGTGTGCTCTCCTGTGTTCTTTGTTTGCAAATAGAAATAAAAGAATCCTTCCAAAGTCTCCTGACTGCTTTAGTTTATGAGTTGCATAATTTGCAGACATGGGATCTCCATGGGCCTGGCATTGGGCTTTAAACATATATAGCTTTCATTTAAAGAATACATCTTCACTCTGCCATGGAAGTCTGTTTTCAGGAATCTCTTGTTACGGGCTGACAATTGCTTCCTGTGCTTCTACATTGCCATATGGGGTGATAACTGAGGCCTTATTCCCGCTATAGCAAACTGCATTGCAATGAGTTATACTACAATGTATCATTATAATGATTGGGGCTGCACACAAAAATAGACAGAAGTGCATGCAACAGTACTTTGAAAAACTGCATTATAGAAGGAACATCAGACTTTGCTTTCTATGCAGCATCTGATGTCCTTGCATTTTTGCAGACCATGTAAAATGCAGTGTACAGCACTGCACATAGGGGGAATGAGGCATTAACATACGTGATACGTCATGGTCCACCCTCCTATTAGGAAGCCTGCCCTGAGCCATAATCTGTAGCCAAAACGAGAGCAAGATCATGAAGACAGGAATTGGCTAGAGGAAAATAGAAGAGATTGGCAGCACTGATATGCAAAAAAGTGAATTAAAATGTTTATGTAGCAAGAAACATACCAGTTGTTTACTATACACAGGATGCAACCAAATTTCATCCAGATATAACTGAAATCCAGTTTGAATTGTTTGTGCATCACATCATGGTGGTTTAAGTTCTTCCAGGTCCATGTATTTCAATGCCAGTAATTGATTCCCCACTAGGGAATGTTTCTTGAAGTTCTATATAATTACACTTTTCTATGTACCTTTATTACAATGCTTTAAAAAACAAGGGCATACTGTTAATATATCAAGTAGAGAACACAGTGCTTCCAGTTTTTTACTCACCGGGCATTGACCCAAGACCTAATCCTGCAGATAGGCTATCAATGTCAGAATGAAAAATTTTTTTTAGGACATGCCACACACTTGTAACACACTGCACTGCTAATCCTGTAAATTAGACTTCAGTGCTTCATCCAGTGTTTTTATTTTATGACCTGAAATGTACATTAATTGATAGAACAGCTACAGGAAGGTCACACTCCAACTTTACCTGTAAAATGCTTTGAAGTTTGGAAATCTGATTTATGGATAGTCCTATGCCATAATAAATCAAAATAATCTCATGACTATTTTCTGGCTCACAGGAACCTTCCTTTCATTTAGCTTTTACAGATAGCTTAGATTTAGTAGGATGAACTGCTGATGAACACTGTGAAGCCTTATATACATTAAAAGTACCCTAGATGAGACACAGCATTCAGCCAAAGCAGTCATTACATTCAAAAACAAAGAATAGTCTCTACACATACACAGTGTATGAGCATTCTGTAATATTTGGATAAACACTAGTCATTAAATACCACTTCTAGGAAAGTGACTAGAGTACCACCTATTGGTGAGGGTGCAGATTGCACTCCTGTTATGTAGCTACTACTGCCTGGATACCAAGGAAACCTAAGTGCCCCATTGTTTTCTGCCATCCAGGAGCCCTGTGTGAGTATGTGTAGGCAGATGTGATTATATGTCAGTTTACAAACATATATATATTTATGGGTATGTATGTATTTTTTGTGAAAAAGAGTTCATGTAAAACTGCACACCAGATCCATAATTACAGTCCATGGCATGTTCAAGCCAATAGGGCTGCAGCCTTGTTGCAAGAACAACCATTTACATTTGTTTCAACTGATATGTAGTAACAAAGAAATTCATTCTTATTGGGTTATTGTTACAGAACTGAACATATGGGTGAAGAGCAGAAAAGCTCAATTATTATTATTATTATTACATAGTATTTGAGTAGCACCGACATATTACGCAGCACTTTACAAAGTCCATGTCACTATCTGTCCCTCAAAGCGGCTCACAATCTAATGTCCCTAACATAGTCATATGTCTTTAATACAGTCTTAGGAAATTTTGAGGGGAAGCCAATTAACCTAACTGCATGTTTTTTGTTTAAATGTGAAAGGAAACTGGAGTTCCCGGAGGAAACCCGTGCAAACATGGGGAGAACCTGCAAATTTCATGCAGATAGTGTTCTGGACGAGATTTGATCCTGTGACCTAGCGCTCAATGCACATTCCTGAAGTACTGAGAGCTAGAGAAAGGGGTTGGGTATATGGGATATCTTCCCATGTACAGAAAATGACAGCACAGACATCCAGGAACTTGGTGTGTACATAATATAGGGAGAACAGGGAGAGATAAATTAGAAAAGTGGAAGGGGAGGAGGGGGGAAGAAAAGGGATAAGAAAGGAAAGGGGGAAGAGAAAGAGAGAGTAAGGGGAGTACAGAGAAAAGATCCAAAATGTTAACCTGGTCTGTTTCCAGGTATAAAAATGAGGTCATCTTATTGGCCAGGTGGGAATAATGTAACTCCTGAACACATGCACAGAACTTCATTCAGTCCTGGCTACACATGCACAACTTAGTGTAAATTCAACACAAGACTCAGGCAGGTAAGTTGGTTTTATTGCAGAAGACGTAGCATATCTCTTCTGTTATATAGAACCCACCTACTCACAAATGTTTTGTGGTTTGTTCCACTTTAAGTGATGTGTAACAGCTTTATCAAAGGGTTAAATGCTATTTGCACAAATAATGACAGATGTAAAAGTAAAGGGCAAACTATTGCATTTTACTGGGTGTGTCAGTACTGTAGCTTCCATTATTATTATTTTTTCAGTTTAGTGAAGTATTACTCTGAAAAAACCCACAAAATTCCACAGTAAAGGTGTCATTTCTTAACCAGTTTCAACATGTTGCATTGTGCACAGCCTTTCTTCAGCTAGTTGAATAAGCGAGAAAATGGTCATTAGCAAATATAATATGACTTCCTAACTTGTCAACATGGAGAAATCTTATACTAGTACTATCGTATGTTTTAAACAGTAGACTGGGAAATTCTCCATACTGGGACATGTATCCATCAACTCACTACAGAATGCAGCCTGCCAGTGTCATATACACTACAGGATCATAAAAAGACATTGCATGGCTGCAAAAAAGAAACAAACTGCAAATATATAAAGCACAGTGAGGAGCTTTAGAAATATACAGTTTTGGGATTTTAAAGCAGTATTTTCAGAATTAATAGGTTTTGGAAGAAAAGACTCATAATAATATTCAAACGACGAACTTCCATTAAATAAGAAAGCTACATTGAGATGGTAAATGTAATACAAATTGTTTTCTTGTACTATTGGAGCTGACAATTCAGCAGAGAATTCTGTGGGGCTTTCTGGCCTAAACACTGTGGCCCAGTTTTTATGAATTAGATGGGCCATAGTGTGCATAGCGCATTATAATTGAAAGACTGCTTTATCATTATTGCTAGCATGAAAGGGTTATTACTCAGTGGCTTCCAGAAAAGTAAGCAAAGATTACCTTTACCACCATGCTCTTCTTCTACCATGAGGAATAGCAATCCCTTAGTGTTGCCCAATGTGCCATTTCGGACAATTCAGAAGATTAAAAAAAATGAATTTCTGCAGATGTTTAGTGATTTAACTACTTATTATTATGTATTTATATAAAGGCTGACTTATCCAGCACTTTTCTTAGTCATGCCATTGTTTCCAAAAGGAAGTCAACATTATTTATATGTCCCTAACATAGTCTAAACCCAATTTTGGTGGGAAGTCTAATATGTTTTTGGGATATGGGAGGAACCGGAGTGCTAAGATTTGAACCTTGAATCCCTTTTGTAGCAATGCAAGAGAGCTTTCCCTTGAGTCACTGTGCCTTTATTGATAACTATGGGAGAGGACCTTTCTCAACTGCAAACATTTCAATGCTAATGAAAAAGTCAGGATCAGTGTTTCTGAACCTATTTAACATGGGGGAACCCCTTGATTATTATTTTTAGGCCTTCATGGAACCCCTGCGATTATAACTATATCCATAGTTCAGAGTAGATTAGCTTGGTGGTCAGTAGAATGAATGCCTCCTACATTGCTGGCCACTAAGAAGAATGGTATGTGTTAAATTTGCCTGAGAGTCACAAACTGCACATTTCTGAAGGAACCCTTAGCAACCTCTATAGGATCTCTGGTTGAGAAACACTGATCTAGATTATTACAGCCACTGCTGTACAAAATCCTGTAGAATATATATATTCTATATATCTGGCTGAATAAAAAAGTATTGAAAGTATTAAAAAAAAAGTATTGAAAAATGTGTTTCTAAAATAAATGATAAATGTATACAAAATGTTGTATTGGTTGCCTTGACAAGTGGCACATGTTCTCGTACTCTGATATGAAGTTATGAGTAAGCAAATTCAGCACCGGCTGCTGCACTCATTCAGGTATCTGCATGCTCAGCATAGCAGCCGAGCTTTACTAAGCAGCCTCATTCAAGATGATGGAACCATGAGACAGAGTGCACACATTTCCTGGACTCTACTATTTCATCTAATCATCTGCCAAACCACTATAGCCACGCTAAACCCTTATGACACTGACAAACAGTACAGTAATTACCCGCCATGCAAAGACAGCATGTATTTCATATTTACATGATCTTGCATTGGAATTCTACTAAATAATAAATGTGGTTTTAATAAAATTAGGTTTAATATTACACAGATTTGAAGGAGAAATACTTTTTGTAGAACATGAATGGAGTGTAATTGCAGATCTGTTTGTTGTAAGCATTTGCCTTTGTTACTATATTGATTAAGTTCAACTCAAAATTGATTAGCAGCAACAACTGTGGCTAGCCTTGCCCAGCATTTTGCATTGTTACTGTATTGATTAGGGTCAAAACACAATTAATTAGCAGCAATAACTGTAGCAAGCCTTGGCATGTAAAATAACTGAGGAAAATTTTACTGTATGTGCTGAGATGCAAACATTCATCAAATTAAATGATAGGGAGAAATGGATTTTGGTATTTGCCCTGCTCTGAAAAGAATGCAGAGAAATGCCCAACAATCCAGAAACGATAAGCCCTGTCATCAGACTACATTTGGCATTAGTTTCATACCACACCCTGAAGAAACATGGGGCATTCTTGGAGTGGTGCCACCAAGGCATGGTCATTGGAAACTGCATGGAATTTGTTCCCTGAAATCCCAATAGTGGCATTTGGAATATGATCTCACGGGGAAGGCTTTAACTTAAAACCCTCCTAGCTACCATGTAACACAAACATCATATTTGAATTCTGCTGAACAGAAACACGTATACAGATGTTCTTGTGACTTGTATAACAGTAAGAAGTATGAATTCTATAGTGTCATATGTGTTTTTTTTTTGCAGATTTCAGTCTTGCAAACAATGAAACTGTAATCCCTTTGGGAACCAATGACCCATTTGGAGTAAAAATATAATTCTGCACATGGCTTTTTTTGTGGAAAATTAAAGAATAAAAATATAAATGCCAAACATATCGTTTTTGCCATTCACATTAGGCAATGCTCATAAGTGATTCTGAGGATACATGAAACAACGGAAATCAAGTAAATAAAAAGAATGGACCTGGCGCAATAAGACTAGGGAGTTCTTGATTTGTGACAGCTACGATTCAGGGAAAGGTTGAGCCAAGGTCTAGATGGAGCATCTGCAACCTCAAAAAACTGCAGGGTTGCCTACAACTCAGTCTACATCTGCAGAAGGTGGTCAATGAAGGGATGAGGCAGCCCTATCAAATGTTTAATGCGGAACCTGTAGTATCTAGTTATGTCCCTATCTACATTGCTGAAGAAAAACATCTTTTTTTTTGTCTGTGTTGCTGTTGAAAAGATTTACTTCATATTCAGTCTAGTAAAATGTCAGTGGGACAGAAAATAAAGGTAGATCTCTTTTATAGACCATTAGATAGCAGTAAAATCCTAACAGGTTTGTAACCATTCCCACTCTATCCAAAACTATAAAAATGTTTGGGTAGAGATACACCCTAAGTTTACAGATCATCTATCGTATTGAAAATTATGTATTTTTATTGGAATTTTTGGGGGGGTTTTAAGCAATGCATAAAGATACATTTCATAAACCTGTCCAGCATACTCTGAAATGACATTAGTTTGAGATTGCAAAACCTTGTCTACCTAATGAGCTATACAAGCCCAGAGGCAAAATACAATGATCACAAGAGTAAGACCACAAAATAATATTTTACTTAGGAGAGAAGAAACCGTCCATAAACAACCCAAACAAGAAAGCCATTGTCATACACGCCATTATTAAAAGTTTAAAAAAGGAAACCTACGCTTTATAACAAAATATTAGCACAATAAACACCTGACACAAAGGAAAAAGAAAAGAAAACAAGTAGAATACCCAAAGAATAACAGATTACACCCAAGCAATTAAATACTACACTTTTATCTCGGAAAGGACTAGAGTAACAAAGTTATGTGGCTTAATAAGACACCTAATCACAAAGTGTGCCATACACGTTAACAGAATTGTCCCCAAATTGTGTGGCCAACCACAAGTGACAATAAAATAATGATTTAGACAGCAGACATAAAACACAGTATAAAACATGAAACTGATCTCCTTGCAGTGAAAACTCAGAATACAAGTTTTAAATTCTTATACAGTATCTTAGACTTGCTTTAAGGTATAAGGCCAGGAAGCAATGTCTTCCGGAAATATAATATCAACAAGACAAGACGAACCAATCACAATAATTTTAATGGTATACATTGTTATACACTGTACACTTCAGTCTTGAATGGAGCCACTGGTCCAACCAACATAAATCCTATATTATATATGGAAACATATTAATAAAAAAGAATATGAACAATACCAGAAAGTAGTAAGAAAGGATATGGATATATAAAGCAAGGATATGGATACTACCAATGCTGAACTAGACCTAAATTGGTATTTTAGATACCATTGGTGTCTGGAATTGCGTGCTTTAAAAAACTTTTATGGATGTAGGGACTCCAAATGTTGGACTTGTTTTTGCAAATAAAACTGCATGCTAGGGGCCATTTTAGACCTGCGATGATTCACAACATTTTGCCAACAGCAGTCCCAACTGCTCTAATGCAAGTAAACTATCTCTTGCATGCAGCTGCAGCAAATCACAATTAGTTCACAAAAGCGACAAGTCACTTTTGGTTGCAGACCCATGCAGATCTGGTTACCTGTGTGCGGTTTGCTGGGTCGGAAAAGTTTGTGTAAAAAAAAGCTCACGTTTTTACAGCATATATAAATATCAATAATAATATATTATTTATATTATAATATTTTATTCCATTAAGATTTTGGGTTAAATGAAAATATATATTTTTATAGGCAGAATAAAACTTCAAAGAGCATAGTGGCTCAAAGGTTAGAACTCTGGCCTTTGCAGCACCAGGTTCGAACATCGGCCAGGACACTATCTGTATGGAGTTTGTGTGTTCTCCCCGTGTTAGTGTGGGTTTCTTCCCACATTTCAAAAACATACAGTTAGGTTAACTGGCTTCCCCTCATAATTTACTTTAGAATGTATTAGGGACATATGACCATGGATAGGACATTAGATTGTGAGCCCCTTTGAGGTAGAAGCTAGTGACATGACTATGGACTATGTACAGCACTGCATAATATGTCGGCGCTATATAAATACTGTATAATAATATTAACGATTTAGATAAAAAGCATGTCAAATCATCTTCCGGTCTCATCCTCATGAGTTCCCCAAAGCACAGTTCTGAGCCCATGCCTTGTGCCTCACCCAAGAACACCATGCACTGGTACTGTTACAATACAGGGTAGTCATAAAATAAAGCAAGTAGAAGCTTGCCTACATGCGAACACTGATGTGTTATGTTTATAATTACGCATTTATAAAGTTTGTTTTTCTTGTTTATTTATTTTGTATTTGTTCATGTTATACAAATATTAAAACAAGAACTTGGGGATGTATTCTGTACAAAGGTTTCCTTTATGTCCCATGTAATATGCTGCCTTCATGCAACTGCCAGATCCCCTCCTATTTCCCTTTGGCAAGTCTGGGAAACTCCTTAGATATCACCAACAGTAGTAGGTCATTTATTTGTGAACCAATGTCTAATAAACAGAAACATAACACAGACAATACTGTCATACACCTACAAATGCCATAACATTTACCCATAACATAACATATGATTATTCTTTTTTAGTGGTATTACAACTAAATGTATTTTCATCCTTTTTAACATACATCTAAAGAAAAAGAATCATATTTCAGCCTACTAGTCCTTAGATATTGTGGCCGCATCAGTTTTTTTATTTTTTATTTTTTTTTATTTGCACCTGGCAATCCTGCAGTAACACTTCCCGACCTGTAATGACAAAGGTCACTAACTGTATTGTATCAATAAAGAGCAGTGTTGTCACCTTAGGATACTTTTACAGAACACGGGACAAAGCTAAAGGGAACATTGCTAACTTACTTTCATGTGTATAATAAAGTTCTTGTAATAAATAAGCAGGCAAAAATGTAAAAATGCTGAGGTATTCAGCTAAGAAGGCAAAGTCATTTATTGGAACAGGCAGAATAAAATGAAATACAGGACATGAATATGTACAGCCAAGTCCAAGAAAAGCCTTGGTATGACATGTAGCTGTCCATACATCAGCCATCCCTCCCAGTGACCATACACCAGACACTCTCTTTTATGAAGACACTCTTTTTATTAGGAAGTAAGTAAACAGGTAGACAGTGGAGTAGCAGTTGATAAAGTGTACTTGGACTTTGCTAAAGCATTTGACACTGTACCCCACAGATGGTAATATGGAAGTTAGGGTCGGTTTAGAAAAGTCAATCTGTAAATGGATAGAGAACTGGCTTAAAGATCACATCCAGAGAGTTGTTATTATTATTCATACTCTGAATAGTCTAAGGTTATTAGTGATGTACCCCAGGGTATAAATGATATAGAGTTTGGGATTAAAAGTACCATTTCTGTGTTTGCAGATGACACTAAACTATGTAATGGAATTAAGTCCATACAGGATATTTATAATCTACAAGCAGGCCTGGATGTACTGTTTGATTGGGCAGCCAAGTGGCAAATGACATTTAGCATTGATAAATATAAAGTTATCCACTTGGGAGCTAACAAGATGCATGCTTCAGACTGTCTAGGGGAAATACATTTGGGGGAGTCAGAAATAAAAAAGGATCTGGGGGTTCTGGTAGATCATAGACTTAATAACAGCATGCAATGCCAAGCTGCAATATCTAAAGCTAGTAAAGTACTTTCTTGTAATAAAAGAGGAATAGATTGCAGACATGGAGACATAATCCTACCCCTGTACAAAGCATTGGTCAGACCTCATCTGGAATATGCAGTCCAGTTTTGGGCACCAGTTCACAAAAAGGACATTGCTGAATTGGAGAGAGTGCAGAGAAGGGCAACTAAATAAATAAAAGGAATGGAGGAGCTCAGCTATGAGGAGAGATTAGCTGAACTGAATCTATTCTCCCTTGAGAAGAGACATATAAGGGGGGGATATGATCACCCTGTATAAATATATAAAGGGTCCATATAGAGAACTCTCTTCCCAATTATTCACTTTGAGATCATTACAAAGAACAGGAGGGCACTCTTTGCGTCTGGAGGTAAAGAAGTTTAAGCTCCGGATAAGGAATGGATTCTTCACTGTAAGGTCTGTGAAAATGTGCAATCGGCTCACTCAGGAAGTAGTTTCAGCAACTACTATAGATTGCTTTGTAGCTGGATGCTTTTCTAGAAGCACAGAATATAACCAGGTATTAGGATATGTTTATTTCTCTAGTGGTTGAACTTGATAGACCTAACCTACTATGTACCTATGACACCAGTATTGTCACTTTGGTGTCAGAAGACCACCATGCACATTTATAGGAAGCCTCTTTCTTGTAGACTAAATTCAAACCACTATCACAAATAAGGCAGAACACAAAGCATAAAAAAACCTTTACTGAAAATTCAGGTAAGCCCTTAAAACAAACCTGGCTAACACATATCTATTGATTGCTGCATAGCACTTTGCTGAAGTTAATCTTCGTTTTTATTATGTACTGGACAAAAGTAGCACACACATGTATAAATCCTGTTACCTCTTTTACAAGGGAGGGAGGGAGGATCTAACAGCTCATAAAGACGATTTCAACAAGTTAGAAAAACTCCATAAGGAAATAATGAGAAAACTTAGCAATTACTTTCTGGGAGCACCATTAAACATAATGGTCTTGTGTGTTGTGTTGGTGTATCTGCTCAGAATCAGATTATGGTCAACCCTAAATGACTGCCATTTTGGCTGTTGACCATGGTTAACTTTACCGACATATCAACACTGAAGTTTAAATTATTTTTTATTATCCCCTCTATATACATGGATCCCAAAAGAAATACACAGGAAAACCTTAGGGGGCCTAAGGATCTGTCCTTCCTCCTTCTCAGCCATAACACCAAGGTTTTTAGGCAGCGAAGGAGGGAGTCTGTCATATATCAACTGGTTTATGACAATCACACCTGTGTACTGATGTCAACCTGTCCTTCCAACTGTACCGTTTTATTGTAGAAAAGATATTGTCATCAGATAAGATGTAAGGCATCTCTAGCTGACTTAAGGGTGCTCGCTGATTTTTGGGGCTTTCTGGCCCTCAGAAATGCTGTTGCCCTCTACCCCTAAAAGAAATTAACTCTCTCTCCATCTCTCCTTTCACATTATTCCCCCCCCCCCCCTTCCACCCTATATGTGCTTTCCCTGCTGTATATTTGTCACTCTACCTGTGGACCAGTGTTGACGTCTTTCTTTGTCACCTCATGGTATACTTCCCCATAGGGCATTACCTTACGGACATCCTTATCTTCACTATGCCTGCCCTGTTAAGATTTGTCTTTTAGGCATCGCTGTTTTCTCCCCTTTAATTAAGCAAATGTAACTAAATTTCTAGAATGTGTATATTTTTCTTTAATTTCTTTACTTTGCCAAAGATACCATGAAGAAAATTCCAGCTGGGACAAAATGCCAAGCATACTGCAGACAGCCACAAGAAACTAAAATACAGCTTCTCCAGGTAATGTTACCTGCTGCAGACTAGCATAGCTGGGAGTGACAATGTTCAGGTCTGAAAAGTTCCAGAAAGTGCAGGGATCATAACAAACATTTCTTTAGAAGGAATGCAAGACAAGCAAGGGCATGCTGAGCCTCCATAACTGATATATATGCATGTATTCATTCACAAGCTGAATTGTAATTATCTTCCTTCGGGGGGGTTTCAACTGAGCCAGTGGCACAGTATAATAACAAGATATAATTACTAGATAAAAGCTCATCCCTCAGACCCCACGCCCCATAAAAAAAGAGCTCTAACAACTGGGTGCCTGAAGTTATCCAAGTTCTGCCTGTACAATTACAGCAACCTGGAAGAGCCAAGTGAGTATTTAATTTGAGATTACCTATCCTGTAGTACACTCAGCCTCTCCCACCTTAGCTCAGGGGTAAAAGCTTGGAAAATCTGATATGCTGACTTCAAAGTTGCTAGCTTCCAGACGTCCATAAAAGATGACCTACTTCCACACTAGTATGTAGTCATTTCCAGAAAATTCCTGAATGGTCCTAAAATGAAAAAGAAGGAGCACTTTTTCTTTCTTAACTGTAATGCATGTGAAACACATATCCTGGCTGTCGCTCATACAAAAACCTTACTCGGGAAATGTCAGTAGTAACCCGCTCCTCTGGACACTTGAAATCCAGCTTAGAGTTTTTATTGTGATTGGAGATACATCAAGCAGAGAGATAGGAAGATGCACAGCACATGTTTAGGTGCAGGGGCAGATGTTAGTAAACCTCTAGGGTCATCCTGAACTACATTATATAGAAAGAGAATAGTCAAAAGAATACGAACAATTCTGATTCTACCAAATGTGCAATATTTTATGGATAGGATTTGTTCCATAGAATTATTCCTAATGGATCTGGGCAATCAAAACACTTAAAAAATGAAGTCTTCTTCCAAAAACATTGCCTAGATCTATATCCCCTAAATTTATATACCGTTTCCACCTGAAGTCACCTGACTGACATGCTGAATACTAATATTAAAAAAGGCTAAATTCAATAAATATTTTTTAAATACATTTCTGTGATTCTACTGCTGACTAGTTAGGCATGTATGTACTTACTGGACAAAATTTATTAAAGATCTACAAGGCTGGAGAGGATGTACTTTTAACGATGAATCTGGGTGATCCAGAAAACCTGGAATGGGTTTCATAAAGTCATTTGCTTTTTGTAAGCAAATGTTTTTATTTCTGGACCAGATCCACTCCAGTTTTTTTGGATCGCCCATGTTTACTGATGAAAGTATATCTTCTCCAGTCTAGGAGAGCTTTAATAAATCCGGCCCACTGTCTGTAATCTGACAGTATGTCAATGGCCTCAATGATTTTTTTGTATCCAAAACATATACTAAAAATTTTTAAAAGCATTCTCTCTGTGAGAACTGGTACAACATCAGATGCTTGGTAGAATGGTAGTGTGGTAGATTTGACAACATGTATACGGTGCAGTTATCATTCTCCCTGCATAATTGGGAACCCTGCAATGATTTTTGTCATTAACAAATTGCATCAGTAGAAAAGTTCTCATAAGAAACTGGTTGTACAGTATACATACAAAAAACAATGTCAATTCTTCCTAAAACATAACATCACAGAAATATATAGATGTTTCAGACGCCCTGTATGCTAACAGTCCTAAACCTTTATAATGGATTATAAATAGTCCAGGTTTAACATTTGGACACCAAAGTTCTAAACCTAGATGTAACATTAATCCTAGACTGTAATATAATTCACGTGCTCCTACTTTAAACTTCACTTACCACAGTAGTGAATCCTGCTATCCACTTTTTGAATATTTTGAATATTTTTTTCTGCAATTCCCAGTACTATTATATATATACAGCGCTGCGTAATATGTTGGCCATATAAATCCTGTTTATTAATAATAATTTATATATATTTATATACACATATATATATATATATATATATATATATATTAAAAACAGCATTATTTACAGAATATAGTCTAATGTTATTCATAGAAAACAAAAGCCAGGAACAAAGGAGATAAAATAAAAATTCTAAGAAACTAAGGGAAAAGGTGAAAGTGCAGGTCCCAGGTGGAAGGACATCAAGTGCAGTCACAGATGAAAAGCTGCTAATGACCTAGTGATCCACAAGGAATGATTTCAGTTTAGCTTTGAAGACAGATGGTGATAGGGTTTGACACAGATCAAGAAAGATGGCATTCCTCCCGTAAGGAAGAGTCAGAATGAAAGAGAGCAGCAATGGTTCATGATGCAGAAAGGAGGCCACTTTAAGAGAAGGAATGAGCAATCCTGAAGCAAAAAAGAGAAAGGACTGATTCACAAAAAAAGTTTATATCAACTGGAGAGAGCCAATAGTGATCATCAGCTTCAGAACATATTCTTTTACAGTGAAGCATAGTCATTGTAGCATCATTTCTTGGAGATATTCTTCAATGGTTTTAGTACAGGGGACTGGGGTACAGGGTCACCTCCTAGCAGGGCAATAACTTTACACTGCCACAGCTACTCTGATGTGTACGGATTTGAAACCCTAATGAATGTCTACTGTGATTGCTAGAGCAATTTAGCCCAGATTAAAAAAATGTCTAAATGACAAATTTACACTTAACTATTTTTTATTCTAGGCTGTAATTTAAAACGTGTGGAGATAGTAAGCATGCAGACTACAGTAAGACCTTTTAAAACTACATACCCATTTCAATAAACAAACTTTATAGTTTCCTAATAAAACTAGAGAAAAAAAGCTACTAAATCACTCACACCAGTGTTGTAAATTACAATACTGAATCTTTAAAGAACATACATTTCCCTTAAATTTTACTAAATCTATGCAGCATCACATTTGGAGCTGCAGTGACCTCTGCTGGAATAACACAATGTAGCACCTGAAAGCTGCCCTGGAGCCACACCTAAATCTTAGATTTATAGTACTAATACATAATATGGGTTTACAATAAGGCCAATTATGTTGTAATGTGTTTATTATCTGTGATTTGCAGGCTTTGTTTTGATTGTCCTACTGAAAGAACATGCTGGACAGAAGATAATTCTCTGTAGTCTCTGTGTGCACAAGCTCCTTTGAATAGAATAGTGAAGTCAGTTGCCTACCCTCGTCTCTGGCAGAATAGATGGTAGGGTGGGAGAATGTTATTCTCAATCTCTCCCTTTGACCAATGCCTGCATTATTACTTTACATGCAGATGGCTTCTTTTAATTTAAGTGCTTTTAATAAACAAATCCAAAAGGAATCAAATCCAAAATAAACTTTAAAATACATGAGGAAATAATATCTAGATCCCTTTTTACATATCTGTGTGTAATGCAGAATTACCAAAAAATCACACTATATCAGATCCTTGTCAGTGCAAACAGTTTTATCACAGTAAACAATTCATCTAGTGCAGTGGTTCCTTCAGAGAATGCTAGGGATTCCTTGAGCAATGAGCAATTTGTGATTCTCAGTCATAAAATCATTGGTGTCATTTATTTGGCCTGTCTGTAAGGGTGACATTTTTTCCTGCTGGCCAGCAATGAGCTGTGTATATAGTAATTGTAACAGGGTTCCATAAGACCTAAACATTATTTCAAGGGTTCCATCATGTTAAAAGGATGAGAAACACTGATCTAGACATTGTAATCCCAAGTGTGATACATAAAGATGAGATAGAAATGTCATTACATAGCATAGCCCCATGCCACATGTAGGCAGTTTTCTGAAATATATATCCAGTGAATTACATAAAACTCAAGGGAAAATAAACTGGTCTGTCTGTCCTAATTAATCCCAACACCACTGATGTCAGGACAGTAGGTGATGAGTATTCTCTGCATGGGGACAGAGAAAAAATCCATTAAGGAAGATTAGAACATCCGACAATCTTTATGGATGCTGTCCAACATTTCTTGCATGGATATCACAGAGACGGAAAACAAAGGTGATGAAGCCCCCCAATGTACTCACAAACACACCTGACATTTTTTAGGTCTTCCTTGCCTGGAGTTGGGTTTTACATTCAAAATTTATAGGAAAAAGCCAAATCCTTACTTGTCTAGAGACTTCTCTGGAAAGATGAAAGGGCCACTACAAATCCGCTCTATGTAGTTGAGAGGAACTTTGTGAATCTGCTGGCAGCACAGCATGATAAAGTCATACTTGCAGATAAAAAGATTATTGTCTGTTATCAGTACAACTCTCTCTTTCTCATTGTTCCAGTGATCAACTCTGCAATGGAAGAGAAAAATACAATCAAATATATATCTATACATACACCATACACATTTACACTGGTCCCATTAGGCTATGTACATTAGATTTAGGCCAAAGAAGTTACTAGCATTATGTTAGATATTTAGCCCAAATAATTAGTAAGGGGTAACACATTTTTTAATTGCGTCACCAAACTGTTCAATACAATAATACATAACTTTGTATGATCCTTGTCACTGCAGCCCATTAGGACATTAAGTGTAGATTGGGCCTAGAATCTCCTTTGCCTGGCTACAAAACTAAACTCTTCATAGCCAAGGAATTCCTTGGGCAACTATTAGGAATGCTAGCTTTAATTCCTTTGACTTAGCCACCTCCCCAAAATTGACTTTATACTGTATTAAAGACATATGACTATGATGGGGACATTAGATTGTGAGCCCCTTTAAGGGACAGCTAGTGATGTAACTATGGACTTTGTACAGCGCTGTGTAATATGAAGGGGCTATATAAATACTGTGTAGTAATAATAATATTAATAATAAATGAGGCCTAGTGTTCTACATATATTTTGTATGTGCATTCTATCACTTGTCCTCAAGGTGGCAGCATATAGCTAATCATTACAAGCACAGTGGAAGTAAATTTCATGCCAACTTTTTAATTTGACTTTATGGTGATTATTCACTTTGAAACCTTGTTAAAAAATATCTCCCATCTGGATTATGAACAAAACTGTAAAACCTCACAAGTTTCTGCGAGTAGCTGTCTTCATTTAGAAAGATTCTGACAGCACCAGAGAATGTGAAAATAAGTGAAAAAAATATGATGCAAGCAGGTTTTCAACTAAGCATAAAAATGTAGAAAACCCACACAAAATCCCAGTATTAAATCAACACAAAGCACTACACAAACCAAAAGGCTTTTGCTGAAATCAAATTCTGTGAAAAGGAACAGGAATTTTATGATATTTCACTGCTAAACCCTAGTTAACTATACATTTACCCAGAATAGTGCAGGATCTTACAGAATAGGTGCAGTGTGCAGTTTTACTCTATTGAGACATATAGATGTACAAGCAGCTTCCAAAGAGTCATGTAAGGCACATGGATATATGTTATTCATTGTATTAATCTGATACAAGTCTTTGTTATGGAAGATCAGCTCTGTACTGAAAGTTCTTTGGATGTCAGTTCTGCACTACAGGGCTGTAGGAGTATAGCTAGTAGGAGTATAGCCAGTAGATGGTCAGGAAATGCTTTGTTACATTGGGAAAAAGAAAAATTTTAATGCAGAACTATTGCTTCTATTTCTCCTAGCCCTGATCCTGCCAGTGAAGTCTACCCTGTAGACTGTGAATGGTGAGGCAATGGTGCTGCACAGCTCCTGATTACAGAGCAGAGTTGCCACTCATGTAGCCAGTGCTACCTTGCAATACAAAAATGGAATACATGTTCCAGAGGCCATATATATTATCATTGTTACTGCTGATTTACATGCCTGTACCCGGTAAATTGGCACCTGGAGACACCTTGTCCTGCCCACTGCTTTCTGAATTGACATCACTGCACCCCCTCCCAATATAGGATGCAGTGTATGGAAGGGGGAATATATGAGAAACAAATGAATATTTGGCTCAGCCAGATAAGGTAAAGAAAGATTTGTATTTACCTAATGAGGTTTGAGCAGTGCATATACTGTAACTGGATTTCGTGTTAGTTTGGAAAGGCATAAATGATCCTTAATTTCAAGAATGTATTTGAGGAAATAAAAAGTGAATGTTTTACTTACATTATTAGGGATTAGTTCAATTAGTGAGGATGTGAACATGGAGCATGAAATTAAAAAAATGAATAGCAGCATTTAGATGTGATCTTTGTTGAGTGGGGAAGGAGTTTGCTAAAACTTTTTGTTGCTCTAAAAAAACTTAAATATGTTTTATTTGTATGAATTTAAAGTATTTCCCACTGACCACAATTCATGGGTATATTTGTGTCTAAATACTGCAAAAAAGCAAAAATGTAGTCAATTGAGTGACTATATTTCTATATTGTATATTGCAAAATAAGAGCCAATACCTGACCTTTGTTTTCCCCTTTCTGCTTTCATGCACCAAGCAGCTGAGTGTCAGATACACAAGGCCAACCAATAATGTATTAGAACAAGCTTTCCAGTTAATTTAACTTACTATTAGCTAATAATACAGAAAAAAAGAATAATACATTTATATGCAATACTTTGAGCATTTCTACCCGATAGCTAAATTGAAAATTGCTTACTATAATACGTTGCACAGTGCGAGCTTTATGGGACAGACTTTACTTACAGTACAATCAATCGATCAGGATTTTGTTTGCAGAAGGAAAGAAGGGCGAAGCAACCTGAATGGTGACCCGCTGCTCTTTGCACATCTACTCAGGCTAGAGGTAAGTGGGGAATCTCTAAGGATCTGTAACTAACAACTCCCTGTTATGATCAAAAACTTTGGCTGACATCACGTTATCAAGCCACTTAAAAACTGTTCAGAGCTGGGTGCAAGGCATGTCAGAAGCAGTCTGGGAGTACAGACAAGTCATACATTGGCATGGCCTCCTGTATAGCAAAGAGGCAAACAGTTCACTCAAGGACCAATCTGCATCTATGTCTAGTGTGATCAGAAGGAAAAAGGAAGAGAATGTTTTTACTAGGAGAGGAAGAAATATCAAGAATGTAAAAAAATTCAATACATTTACTAATGTAAAATAGTCCTCATCTATTTAAATAAGCAGGACATACACTTTAAAACTTTATTGCAATGGTCTGCTTTGCTTATTCCCTCACTGTATAATATTCTAGAATGGCTTTTACAAGTTTCCAGTGCCAAATTATGTCCTATCAAACTCATGATGTAAAAATAATCACCAAAAAAATATAACTTGGAAGAACTCTTCCTTCCATTTAGTAATCAGGATCCATGTTACAATATGGGCAGTGTGTGTTCCTTTAAGGAAATTAAAATGCTTCCCTAGACAGTAGCTGTATCTTGTACAGCACATCCTTCAACAAGCTGTTCCCTGCCACCTGCTCAATGCTTTAATTACAAAACGTATGCCTATTCTAAAATAAGGTGTCATCCAGGGTGGTTCAATGTTTTTGTCATTTTGTTTCTTCAGCAGCAGCCTACTGGGGATATGTTTAACTAGAAACAAATAGAAAACACAATTCTAGTGCCAATGCAGAGCTGGCACAGAACACTCACTGTGACAGACCATTTACTGCAAATAAATTCTTGGTAACAAACAAAAAAGAGCACTTTAGGTAGATGTAACATAGTGGAGAAATCCCGAGGCTCGCTATTCTTTAAATATTTTGATGATGGCATTTTAGTTTACAGTTACTGAATATACATAATGAAACATGGCAAAAAATTGTCACAACGTTGTACTCACTCTGCTAGTAGCCAGGCGCTGATAACCGTCTCCTTCTCTTTAGATAAAATCTGATTGGTTAAATCTTCAAGAGCCTGGTCAAATGCTCCTGGCTAGGACAGAAAATTATGAAAGGGAGATGCAACATTGAAAACAATTCATATATAAAGTAAAATAATAGTAAATGTCATTTTCTGCAGTCATCTAATCATTCTGTCCTATATCTCTCTGATTGCTACAGTAAATATGGCATATCATTCTTGTAGGCATTGTCTGAGGAATAACCAAATAAAGGATATTTTCAGCAAAAAATGTATATTGTGGTTATGATATATAGTTGCTTTCATACCAAAAGAGGTATTTTGAAGGTAAAAATGGCAATAGATAGCATAGGGATCAGCTAGATGATAGGGAGCTGGGTAACCAATTCTGGACAACTCCTAATCTCCACTAAATGACATTTGCAAAAACTTGCTACTACATTTATTTACTACATTCCTTGAAGGGCTTATTTACACCATGACATGATTTCTCTGACATGTCAAACATTAAGGGAGGTAATCAACCAAATATTTTTGAAATGTATAATAAATTCCAATTTAGGTTCAAATTCCATGTTTGCTGGATCACCTAGGTTTGATGATAGTCCATCTTCCCCAGTCCTTGAGAGCTTTAATAAATCATGAAAAGAGGATTGGAAAAGATGAGCAGGAGGCACCCCATCTTAACCCTCCTCCACAGAAAATGAGGTCATCCATGGTTGGTCGTTTAGTGTTCCACCACGGCGGATTGCTTAACAACATCAGGGGACTCCCAAACATATTTTAGATCATTTATTGTGTAAACATTGTTTTAGACAATTGTCACTGAAAGAAGTGTGTCCATTGAAACATTTCCCTCAGATTTTGGATTTAACATCACTTCCATTTTCATTTCCAATGACATTGGTGATCAATTAGACTACCTGACAGGGGTTCTCACCCCTTCCCGTTCTATCCTAAAATGTTTAGTTATACATAGTATAAATAATTGGCTTGCAATATTCCCATAGGTAATAGGTCTTAAGAAATGATCAGATATTTGCACATGATAGTATTTACAGCCATCATGTGTCTGAAAGTCATGGAGTTATAAACAAAGATCGCTTTATGCATTGATAGGCCCTGAGACAAAATCAGTAACAGGCCTCCTCACGATCACATATCAGAATGTTGCACATGGTACACATGGTTACAATGAATAGTTAGGGTAGTAAGAGATGACTTCTGAAGGCATGGAAAGGAACAAGTTAATGATGTTCCTCACTGCTGACTAAATGTTTGCATAATGAGGGCAGCTTTCTGTTTATGTGTTCACAGGCCAAACATTATTCAAACAAAGTCATCCAACGGATTCTGTGGAGATTTAATGGAAACCGAAAGCACCAAAAATCACTGCTAGGCTGTATTCAGAGCGAACAATATAAGTGCAGTCATATTTTGAACAGCCGTAATATTTGAGACTAGGCCTGAATTTTCTAGTCTTGCCACTTCTTCATATCCTGGCCTTGGGCAGCAGAACTTTAGAGGGAAATAGCTGTCACTTATTTCATTTCAAAACACCTATATAGTAACCTCTGTAAATGCGTTCTAGTCTTAGAAAGGAATTTGGAGCATGCATCAATCATGTTCCTAAGACTTTAAATGGTCACTTTCCCTGCTCTAATAAAATTCAAATATCAGATTTTGATGACCGAAAAGTCTGGGTTGAAAATCCTAATTGTTGTACATTGTAAAATTTATTGAGAGCAAAATGACAAAAGAACTGTCAATGGAAACAAAAATCAATACCCACTGAGGGTTGGATTCAATAAATCACACTGATAATCAAAGTAAAAAAAATGAAGCGGATATCGTTCTGGGGGGATCTCCCAGAATGTTCTCAGGGCGTTAGTAAGCTCCTGAATAGTCTGGATAGCATTATTTTGCAGAGATGTCTGCACTGATGCATAATGTTCCAGATGATCTCTATTGGATTCTAGTCTAGTCCATGGCATCAATGCCTTAACCATCCAGAAACTGCCTATGCACTCTGATCATATGAGGCTGGGATTGGGCCGTACCAGGAATAATACAGGCACCAATGTAAGGTCCGATAATAATAATTCCGGTGCCCAACAGCAGCCAGGCTACCATTAGCTAGCACATTGAGGTCTATTTGGCCCTCCTAATGTACACCCAGCCAGATGATCACTGACCCACTGCCAAACTGGTCATGGTGGATAACGTTGCAGGCTTAGCATTCATAGAGTCTATTTCATGTCTGCCACTTGCTCACCCGCTCTCCACTGTGAAAAAAACAGTGCCAGTGGTGAACCTACAAATTCTGTTTTTCCTCTGGCAAATACCAATCAGGCTGTATGGTTGTATGGGCTGCAAGCACAGGTCCCACAACATGAGGTCCAGTCCACATGCCATCCTTATGAGGTTTGTTTCTGACAGTGGTCAGAACCATACCATCAGTAGTCTACTTGTAGGGCTCTGGCAGTGATTTCTACTCGCACAAAGATGCAGATACTGGTCCTGGTGCTGGATCATTGTCCTTCTATGGCCCTGTCCAGCTTTTAATGTGTAAAAACCCATCTCTTGGTATTTCCTCCATACTTTTAGGACTGGACTGGGAGACACAGCAATTCTTCTTGTGACAGCACATATGAATGCGTCATCCTGGAGGATCTGGACTACCTTTGTAACCTGGGTGGGATGCAGGTACTGCCTCATGTTTCTGTACATGACTAGTGGTGACAAGTGAGATAATTGTTGCCCGAGGTCAAGCTCGTATCTGGTAAAAAAAGAAATCTGATATGTACAGTGGTTCATCAATCCACCAGATCAGACCGTCAAATGACCAATCGGGAACAACCGCTGTGCATTTCAATGAAGAGCACAATGGCGTGCCACCCCCCCACCTTCATTGGGCATAATAGTGCTGTGTGTACAGAATTCATTAGTTCATCTGTCACTGGAAATAATAAGGAAAGATTGATTGCCAGTGACAACTCTCTGATGTCCATTGGTCTTCAGAAGGGTGGAAGTTAATGGTTCGTATAACAGTCATAGTACTCTATTTTCTTCAAAGCCACATGCTATCTTATCTGTACCAAAATATCCAGAAAAATGAAAATCAAATTTGTCACCAATCTGAGAATATGCAGTGAATGCATACAGCCAGTTGCTCCTCCTGCAAACACCTAAAACTAATTGCAAGTTTCCAAACCATAATGCCATAAGGTGTCAATGACCTTCTAAACTTTAGCTATCGCCTATGTGGGCTATACTTAATTTTATGTCATTCTAGTTGCAACTGTAAAATATTATACTGTAACATGAACTGTAAAAAAACATTGGGGACTATACGAGGCAAAATTTTAATGTGTATGTACATTCTTGAAGACCACATGCTACATCTAATGCACAACACCTACACCTTCCCCAAACATACTATTGTTCATTGCACTATAGAAAATGTACTTTACCCTGGCAACAAAGAACTTTCTCAGAAGAAACTGTTTGTTGGTCTCCGTATCCTGTGGCTGCTCTTTTTGCTGTTGTCCTGGTTTATTCTCTGTGTCCTGAGTGACATTAGGTACAGAAGGCTCTTGCTTTCCCAATTCCACTGGGCGAAATTCATCCCCTGAAGGAGCCTGAGCCATGGTCAAAACCTGGAGAATTACAACAGATATGTTCTTAAAGATGATAAAAACAATTACATATTTTAACATACTTTAGTAGATGTCAGAGTCGGCTACTGGCAATGTTGGCATCCCACATTATTTAGAAAGTGGAATTCCCCTTTGACAAGCTGCACATCCATGCATGGCACACATAGCCAGCTTTTTGCTGGCAAGGCAACAAGTCTGAGCATCTTAAGGGTAATTAGGCAGCGTAGAGCTAATGAATAAGCAAAAATGTGTACAAGCCAACATCAAGTGTCCTTGGAGTCACGGAAATGCTATGGCTAATTAGTATCACAGTGTTTTAATTTTTTTTCAAGAATAGAGAACAATCCTCTTTATAGCCTATATTGCTGAGCAAAGCCCAATGGGAACTTGAATGTTTGTATAATGATTGTTATAATAAATGCTCACTCACAGTTTCCGGCTCATGCATGGATGTCTGTAGGTAGCTTAACTTAGGGTAGTTTTATCTCCTTCTTTCGGAATATCATACTTGGTCTTTTATTTTGCTCTTGGATATGACACAAGGGTTTCAGAGTATGATTGAGACAATGCAGACAAACTGAATGAGAACAATGAAAGTAAACAAGCTAGTCTTAACCATATCAATAAATAGCAGAGCTATAATTAGTGGTTTCTGTGTGGTGTACAGCTTTGTCCACAGATCAAACGTATGTCCAATTTACTGGTAAAATAAAACAATCCTGCATAATAAGTTAAATACACAGCTAAAGGAAGAGGGGAAAACAAAGAAAAGGGCAGCAACATAGATAAAAACAAATTTAATGCATTGCAATACAAATAAATAGAAAATGGCTTGAAAGGTCTTCCTCTTTTGTCTCTTTTTTAGTTCAGGATATGTAGTCCTATTGAAAGGATGCTGGCATTATGTAAAATAGGCAAGGTTATACCTCAGAAATCCTGGTCCCAAATGTTCAACCTTTAGGCTATCTACACACTTGCAATGCTTCCCGTCCGATAATCGTCTCAGGGCAAAAATCTGGCGTGTGTACAGCGCCCATCGTCCAAACGACGGTCCTGGCGGATCCACGGACGATGGACGTCGAACGATCGTAATGGAAGCGAAGGGGGTGTGCCGCTCTGTTCTCCTCCCACTCCCCTCTCCATAGAGCAGAACGGTGCTGTATGTACAGCACTCCTTCATGCATTGTGCAGTCCTTAGTCATTGAAAAGGATCGTGAAAGAACCTTTCCAAAGAAAATGATTGCACGTGTGTACCCAACTTTACAGATCTAACAGTCTGTTGCTACTGAGTGTGTTCCAAGAGGTGGACTGCACTCTCCTGAAAATAAATAGGGTTGGTCATTTTGCTTATTATTGCAATGGGATATAAGCCTCACACAACCCCTCCTACCCCATGACTAGGGCACAGCAGAGGAACCCATGAGCTGCCCCAACCCAACCTCAACCCAACATTCCCCATAAAACGAGACCACACATCTGTTGGGTTAAATTGGCCATAGCAGCTCATTTATTAACCATTATTGTATATTAACAACCTTTTTCATATATATAAACATATGTAACACATCCAAAACAACGACCCAGTCCTACTTTTCTTTTTAGGTCCATGCAACCATTCTTCCCATCGAAAACCTTTTTAAACTGACTCCGCTTACTAACCAGGCCCCCAGCCGCTAACACGCCGCCTCAGGGACGATTTTAGCGGATAACCCCTTTTAACCTCTAGCCCCCACAACAACCGAGTGTCGTGCAGGACCACCATTAATGAAACAGTGCTATACGATCGTTCATATATATCGTGCAGGAACGTTCGTCGTTCGTTTTCCGACGATAATAATTGGAAGTGTGTACGTAGCTTTAATCTACATGGACTGTTTTCCCAGCGTTTAACCTGAGGCTTTTAAAGCCCATGTTTGAAATTCCCATGCATTCCAATGGGCTAATCTACACCAGGACGTTTCCTTCAGGCACTTTTATCTTAAACGTGGCTTGCAATGTTTAAAAAATTAAAACGCTGGATAAACGCGGGGAAATGCATGAAAACACTTCCATTGAATTCAATGGAGGCTTTTTCAAGCGTTTTTCAGCTTTTTATGAAAGCTTCCATTGAAAACAATGGGGGCTTTTATAAACGTTTTTAGCAGGACTTTGGACCCTTGAAGCCCCCTTTATTAAGGAGACTCCCAGATCTCCACCACCCCACCGTGGGGAATGAGTACA